>NC_045438.1:168070515-168071435 GCF_002776525.5 Piliocolobus tephrosceles | reverse complement strand
ACGACCCCTCATCACTGTGGAAGGGGCTGCAGGGATCCTCTCACTTAGGTCTTAGTTGCGGTGAACAGACCCTGCTCTGACCCAGTTTCAGCAGGAAACAGAGCTCTTACTAAGAGATAGTCAAAGCTCATGGTTCCCTCAGAATAGATGGAGAACAGGTTTTAGGCTGAAGTTCAGGAGCCATCACCAGAAAACTGGCCCCAAGCTTATCGCCCACTTTGCCCCGGGCCAGCCCACCTGTGCCCACCTGCACCAGCGAAGCGCGTGTGCTCTGTCCCCGCCCTGCACCCACGAAGCCCACGTGTGCTTCCTGGATCCCACTCGATAGCTCCCCGTCTGACTCTCAGGGTGGACCCTTGGGTCCATGAAGCCAGGTGGGGAGTCCCTCATCGCAAGGGCGGTTGGGACACGAGTGTGTCTGGTGCCTGTGTTGGGAAAGGAGGATTCGCAATGTCAGGAGTTATAAAATGTGTAGGGGGTGTGGAAGGGTTAGGGGCAGCTACACATTTAGTCGTTCCTATTAGCAAATACAGCATAGAAATTCCTGACAATAGGAGTTAATGGTAAAAGTTTAATTAAAAAATGCAGAAATTATTTGTGAATAATTATTGAAGATGTGCTGCGTTGTAACTCCATCTTCTGAGGAACCTGAGCTTGTTTGTCTGTGTCACTCTTCTCCTTCTCTGTGCTTTTATTCTTCAAAGTTGGTTACTCTTCCAGTTTCTGATGTGCTCCCCTCACCCCTAGTATTGTCTGTGACATGATGGCAAGATTCTGTGAGATTAGGCAATTAAGAGAGGAATAATTTTAAAATAATTCATCTAATTCTTCATCAGGCTATAATCTCTTACAAAGAGAATATCAGATTTTTATGTTTTGTGTTTCTACTTGGCAGAGCTTTTGAAACATTCTTTCAGTCC
>NC_045438.1:168064385-168070415 GCF_002776525.5 Piliocolobus tephrosceles | reverse complement strand
CCCCCCCCCCCCCCCGAAGGAGAAAGAGCCAGTTTTTTAAAAAACTAAATCTCAAATTTAGCATGCCTGTTATAACATGGATTTACATAAACCTTTTTCTGAGTGTTATAGAGGAGTATATGAAGTTTATTTTTTTTTCAAATTTGGCCATTCTTTAAAAAAGAAAAAAGTATGTTTGTTTGACATATAAACCTTTATTGTCCTGAAAAGCAAGCAAAATGAAACAAATTATCCCTGGGGTAAAGCTCATGTTGGTGCATCCGTGAAATTGTAGCTGTCATGATACTAAAATTGATGTAGAAAGCTGTAATGTGACATGATAGTTTTCACTCATTATGTTAAGGCTTTTACAAATAGTGCTTCCTTTTTGAACATTCAGATTCCTAAATGAAACATATAAAAAATTTGGAATATATAAACTAGCATCTGAGACGCTGGTTTTGAAAGTAGTTGAAACTTACGGAAAAGCACTCCAGTATTTCACTTTTTTGACGTGTCCTTTCAGTTTTGCCTAAACCTACAAGCTGTTTGCAGACCAAAGCAGGATTATTTGTACGCATGGTCACGGAAAATAACCAGGAACTTTAATTAGTTTTTCTGCAGTTCCTTGGCAACAAAAGACGAGTGAAAAACTTCTCCTTTTTATTTTTTATTTTTTGACCTGAGTAAATAGTTCCTTAAATACTTTTCTCCACTGAGTTTCATGTTTTTATTTTTATGTTTTTACTTTTTATTATTCTGCAGGGAGTTAAATACCTGTGCATCCCAGCAGCGGATTCACCATCTCAAAACCTGTAAGTTTCTTTTTTCTGTCTTATTTGGAGACATTTTAAAAAATGAATAGAGGATGGTAAAGTCAAAGAAGTAGAAGATTGTGACATCGTCAGAGCTCGTGGAACCCTTGCTGACCCTGCAGGCCTGGTGCCCCAGGGAAGAGGCTGTGAGCCTGCGACGTCGATGCTGAGCGTGCTGGGATGAGCTGTGGCAGGAGGCTCCTTGTGGCTGACTGGTCCTTCCGTTATGCAGAGAGACTCACGGGATGTCCACAAGAAGGGTCTGATGTTTAAAAAGGGTAACTTAAACCTTGAGTGTGCTCATCTTTCCTCTAGAAATAAAACCGTAAGCGATTTGTTGGGTTTTGTCTAAAGCAGCACTGTCCAGTAGAAGTAGATAGTAAGCCACAAATGGGCAGTTTTAAATTTTCTAGAAGCCACATTTCAAACAGCAAGCAGAAACAGGCAACATTAATTCTAATAATACATTTTACTTAATCCAGTATATCTGAAATACTATTTTGATATGTACGCAATATAAAAAATTAATGAGCAAGTTTATGTCCTTCTTTCATACACAGGCTGGGGACTCTGGTGTGCTGTTTCATACTTAGCACGTCTCAGGTCAGACCCGTGGCATTTCCAGGGCTTGAGAACCCCAGGAGGCCGGCAGCTGCCTTACGGGACAGCATGCTGCGGAAGCCTGGCTGAGTTGAACGAATAGGTTGTTCTGGCTCAGGAAAGTCCGGTCCTCTATTTCTTCGTAGCCGAATAAACCTTTGATGTCGTTTTAACTCTGTTTGCACCTAGAGAGAGATTCATAATTGCCCCCTTTTCCGTATTGAAGAAATCCTGTGGAGACAGGTAGGATTAGGTTTTGGCAAGATAGGGGGCAGGGCCCTGGAGACCCACGGCAGCTACAGCTTTAGCAGTCACTCGTGGCTGTGTAGAAGGAGCCCGGAAATACCGTGGTGTGGAGTAGATGACAATTTTCCTGAAGCACAAATGTGACTTTTGCAGGCTGAAAGGCTGGGGCTGGAAGTGAAGTACTTAGCAGCCCGTGCCGCTGAGTCCGGCCTCTGGTTCTCAGGTTGGTCCAGTGCTGTATGACACAGGTCAAAGACACAGCAACCCTCCTGGAACTATGTGTTACTGCATTTCACAGGGAAGTTGTAGGCTGTGGTGAAGTTTGTGAACCTGAGAGTCCCCAGGCTTGTCTGGATTCACCTTTTATGCCCCAAGCACTGGTGCATGCATACCCTACGAATCAGGAGTGCAGGTCGTGTGCCCCGATGTTCAGGATCCCAGGTGTCCTACCACTCTGGGAGTTACTAAACGCTGGCCATCAGCCGACCTTGAGTCTTCACTGGGGCAGAGCAGAGAAATCACAGGTTATGCAATAATTTTGTGAGATCTACCTTTTTGGGGAAAAAAATAGAGCTGGAGTAAGATGGGTTGACATGGGAAAAGTGAGGTGGTAGATCAGGACGGGAATGGGAGGTGGGAAGCTGGAGCCACTGTGTGCTACCCAGGGCTGTGTCTCCACATGCTGTCGTGATCCTTCACAGAAAGGTGAACCTTTAAGATTGAGGATGGTGGAGGAGGGGTTTTCCTAGGAAAACAGAGTAGCACTCTAGGCCTGGAAGGAGGAGAAGCAGCAGAGTAGCACTCTAGGCCTGGAAGGAGGAGAAGCAGCATTAGAGAACTTCCTTGGTTCCTAGTCGTGTCAAGAAACAGAAGTGGTTGGAAGGCATGGTGCACACGGAAGGAAGTGAGCCACTGCTTTTCTCTGAAGACCGTAGCAATCTTCTGCCCGTGTTTTGGTGGCTATTTTTAGAATGGTTGCTTTGCTCTTATCTCAAACCGAGATTCTGACATGCTGTTGAACTTGTCAGTACCTGATTGGCAATTTGATTCTGTAGAAGAAAAACTCAGATGTGACCCTGGACACCTGTTGTCAGTGCAGGTGGCTACGTGTCCTTGAGCTGTCCCTAGTGCTTCTCAGCTTTGCTCAGAGCTCAGTGCCGTCTTTGTCTGTGACAGTGACTTGATCTAAGCGTGGAGTGGCCCCTCGCACTATAGACACGTAAGCAGTCGACGTAGATGTTAAAAAGTCTCAACTGTAAAGCCAGTTACCCCTGCCTTGGGCATTTTAACCATCTACACCTCCGTTCTCTCATCTGAAAATGCCTGCCCTCAGGATTCTGGGAGGCGAGGTCATGTATGTGAAGGTGTTCTCTGTGAACTCTGGGCACTTGTAAAAATGAGTCTGTTTTTACTCAGTGTATATTAATGTATCTTGAGAGTTACAGAAAAGGTAGTTGCAATAACAAGTGTTGGTGCCCAGGAAGCCTGCTTCAGTTACTTGAGAGACGTGCTGAGTGGAAGGACAGGGGAGACAGAGATAGGCCAGCTTCTTTTCTGAGTTCCAGGTCTCGTGGGTCAGTTCAGATCATCTGTCAAAACCAGCCTAATTGCAGTCACCTTTGGTGCTGAAGGACTAGCCCGTACTTTTTCTTTTTAAAATACGTATGGATTTAGGGGGTGCAGGTGCAGTTTTGTTCCATGAATATATTGCTTAATGGCGAAGTCTGGACTTTCAGTGCATCCGTCACCCGAGTAGTGAACGTTTTACTCTGTAAGTAATTTTTCATCCCCCACCTCCCTCCTACCCTTTTAATTAGTTCTCTCCCATCCCAAATATGTAAAGAGGTTCTGTTAAGTTGATGGTTTGCCTTTGTAACTCGTTCTTTGTATCTGGATGACAAAGGAAGAGTTACAAAGGCAAACTATAAATGTCGGTGGGCTCAGGGGTTAGGTAGGTGTGGCAGTGCCGTGTCTGGGGCCTGCGTGTGGAGGGTGTGCCCTGCTGCGCTTCCCAGTGAAGCTACTACAGTAAGACTTCTGTTTCAGCTGGAAGAGGAAGTCAGGGCCGTAGCTCGTGAAAAGCGGAGAAAGGTGGGCGCTCTGCTGTTGGGAGTCATGCTCTTTGTGATTTTTGGGGAAACGTTTATTTTTAATCCATTAGTAACAGCAAAGCTTATGAATAAGTCAGGCCTCAGCACACATGTGTCCCTGACTCTAAACCGTGCTTGCTGTACTAAAGTTGTGTGGAAATGGTGGAGTTGACTTTGGAACTTTGAGTGACTCGGCTTGTGAAGAGGCAGGTGATGAAGCAGCTTGCGTTTCTTTTTACCGGTCACGGTGTTCTGCTGGAAGGCATAGTGAACTTTTTAATGGGGAGCGTATTTTCACAATGTAATCAAATGATTCACCTCAGGTTGGCAGGCAGAACACCTACCTCTCTCAGGGCATTTATTAGGGTGTTTATTACTCACCGAGTATCAGGTGCTGATGATCCACTTTCGCTTTCTGTATCATCAACCAATGAGGATGGTCAGACGACAAATGTTCGTTATTCTCTAGTTAACAAAAGCAAAAGAAGTCTTACCTGCCACTTGGAAAATGTGTTCTGCGGGACCTGAACGATTTGAAATCGTAGCTCTTTAGCCACTTAAAAAATTCTTGATGCCTAGGAGTTTCTCTATTCAATGATAAAATAGATTCTGGAAAACTATGTTGCTCATTGTTTTAAACTTAAGTACAGATTTTAAAAATGAGTGGCAGTTTTGATGTAATTTAACACTTGATATCTTAAACTTTTCCCCACAAATCCCTGCACTAACAGGAATTCTGGCTGGTTATGCTTAGTAAGAGATCTGCGACCTTTGAGACTAGCTGTTGTCACTTGACATTCAGTTGCTGCAAACTGCCCAGAAAGGTCAGTTTTCTGTCTTGGCCTTAATCCTCTCAAATCTCCCTCTCTGATCTTCCAGGAACGTAAAATGCAGCAACCTGGTTTGAGATAACATTAACATGTTAGAATTTCAGCTCAGTTCCCCAACCAGCTGGCCTTGCCAAGTCAGGAAATGTAAAGTTCAAGTTCTCAGAGTTGTAATAACCCCACAGACCTGTTGTGGTGTGTTTTGCCCGATTTTGTCGTAATTGGAGACATCCTAGAGTTTGTATCAAATGCACGCACTGCATGCTCCCCAGTGGCCAGCGTGGTGTGCGTTAGTGAATTAAGGGCTTTGGAAATACTTGTTTTGCTTTTGCTTTCTCTCTGGGATTTCTTAGGCAAGTCATTTTAACCTTTCTTCTCTTATCTGTGAAATGCCTGTCTCACACGGCTTTTATAGTGTTAGGTGGGATGAGATCGGTGAAATTGTTTTTTATGAACACTAAGCATTTCTGAAAATATGATTATGTTTTCTGTCTATTCAAGTACAGAGTATTAATGTATTTTGAAAGTGAATGGTTAGATGCATATTAACTTATATGTACTCATCCTGTTTTAATATATATTACATTGGCATTTTGTAGTTTGACATGATGAAGCAAGTAATCATAGATTTTTTTTCTTTTTCTGTGAGGTCCAAGGGCATTTGATCTCTGCCAGGCTATGGGGTCGGTGGGGCTGCATCATTGCAGTAACGCCTTTGTGACATTCAGTGGTTTTAGAATCTAGCAGGTCTGTAAATGTCTTGAGGTTTTTGTGGGGAGAAGCAGCATTAGCAATACAGAGAGCCTGTATTGAAAACGTCAGTGAGACGTCCGTGCCTTATTCTATCTCCCTATCTTCTTGTCTGTATTTTCTTTAACTGACACTTTCTGTACTTTCAGCTCTCTTTTTCTCTCATTTACGTTTTTCTTTATTCTATTATAAAGGAGCACTTTTGCAAGATTAGAGCTAGATGGGCCCTTGGACGACTGTGGTCCTGCTTCCGGATACTTCCTGAGGGCCCTGCCAGCCCGTGCTGATGTTCTCCTGCTCCCGGAGAAAGAAATGAGAGCTGAACGTGGCATTCAGTGTTAAAGACTTCATTTATTCAACTTAAAGAACTGTCGATCCGTCTTAGACTGTGTCCTTCTTTTTTGATGTTGAAATATTCTTCCGGGGATGGTGCTGCAGTCAGTCGTAGAGAGGTCTCTCCTTGTTTCAGTTTGGTTTTAAGAAGACCTTATCTGGCAAAACGAGAAGTACAATATATGTATCCCCCAATTTTATTTTTAATGTTGACAGTGCATGAAATATCGAAGTTGGGGAATCACTGATACAAACGTGGGCTGGTTTCGTGTGTAGTGCCGGGCCCTCCCGGGGCGGCTCCTCCGTGCCCGTCTGTGCTGGGCCCTCCTCCGTGCCCGTCTGTGCTGGGCCCTCCCGGGGCGGCTCCTCCGTGCCCGTCTGTGCTGGGCC
>NC_045438.1:167982113-168064375 GCF_002776525.5 Piliocolobus tephrosceles | reverse complement strand
GGGCCCTCCCGGGGCGGCTCCTCCGTGCCCGTCTGTGCTGGGCCCTCACGGGGCGGCTCCTCCGTTCCTATCTGGTGAGGACGTCCTTCCCACTTTACCTCTGGGTGGAGTGGGGGCTTCACCGTCAGCCTGTCCGCTGGAGAGCTGCTGGGGCAGGGCCTGTGGGTGGGGGCTGCGGACAGATTCTGCCCCAGGAGGAAGCAGCTCTCTGATATGAAACCCCCTTCCAGAGCCTGGACCCAGATAGAATACTCTACTCTTTGGCTATTAGAAAACAAACAAACAAAAACATTTTTTTCTAAGCAAAAACATACATATTTACATACGTAACGTATAAAAATACGTATTTTTTTATATATAAGGGTGCTTGCCTGTTTTGGATTTCTCCTTTGCTTTCATGGCACACACACTTGTGCATCGTTTGAAGGAAGGAGGAGCCCTCGGGTTCCTGTGGACTTGGCTGCCGTTACAGCCGGGCCTGGTACCGTGGGCTTTTGGGGTAGGACCGGCTGCCATTCACGGTGCTCAGCCCGATCTTTGGGCTGCCACTCCAGCAGGCAAGGTCCTTTTGAGCGGGGCAGGACCACCTTAGATCCTGCAGTGGGAACTGAGGCCTCCAGATCTTGCAGTTCTGGAGTGAGAAGTAGTTGTCCAGCCTCAAAAGTGAACACTGTGTAGTGTGACCTACAGGCTCACCCACCCTCTTCAGTAGAGCCGTCTGGGCACTGGCTCTTGGCCTTTGATGCAGAAAGGAAAGGAACCAGGCAGAGGGTGCTGGTCTGTGAGGAGGAGGGAGACAGCTGCAGGTGGCTGGGCTGTTTGCAAGTTCCCTCTCCCTGAAGGTGCCCCTGCTGCGCTGGGTGTGCTCCAAGGACCGAGGGCAGGAGCGGGCATGATAGCCCCAGGCGCTGTTTGGTGCGTTTCTAACCAAGCATGGTCCAGTCCATGCTTCCTCGTGCCTTCCCTGGCTCTGTGTGGTTCCACACGGCTGTGCGTGGACGTCAAGGTGAACTGCCGATGAATCGGAGAGCAGGAACAGGGAACTTGCGTTCATCGAAACAGCCTGCGGTGGGATAGTGCTTCAGACAGAAGCTTCTGCTTCTAACTGCAATTGAGCAATAGAAGGACCAGGACTGTGGGTATTTCCCACTGTGGAGGAGGGAGTTTAATGACCAGAGCTGGGGCTTCTGTCATCAGCTTCCCTGGAAATAACACCCCACACACAGTCCTGCACCGAAGTGGCAGAGTGCTCACCTGCCTCTGGGCTTTTCTTGGAAAAGGCATTTCTAGGAATCTGTCTCTGGCTTGGCCTTGTGCCGAATTGTGTCCATGAGTCAGGTTCCGCGGTGGGGCTCCGAGCAGCCGCCTTGTTGGCATCCTTCCGGCTCCTGGCGTGGCGCCGTGAGTAGCCCTGTCGTGATGCCTGCACAGGGGCTCTGCAGCCCAGGCCCCTAACACGGTGGTGGGTAGGAGCTGTGTCCTGTGGGCGCTGCTGGACTAACTCTTACTACAGACGGAACGAGCTCCCGGGGGTTGGTGCCGAGTGGGGTCACCTCTCCATAACCTCCTCAGCTCCTTCCCGTGTCCACTCGGCTGCCTGGGCACGGATGGGTTTGGATAGTGCCAGGCCGAGCACACACCCCTCTTTTATTTTGAGATGTGGCAGGGCTGACTCTTGGACCCAGGTTCAACCCCACAATATGTAAGAAGCCCGGTTTCACAGTGTTTGTGGTTGGGGACGTGCAGATGTCAAAGCCAGATATAAGAAGTGGTTCCCACTCCAAGGTTTCAGTGAAGGGATTCAGTTGTCGTCTTTACAAGACCTTGGTGAGGTTCATAGAACTGAATGTGACCCGGCCCTGTCCCCACTCAGGGGCACTGCTGGCTTTCGTGTTGTTGTGTGGTCTTTGCAATGTGTTCTGAGGTGCCCTGTGGTTTTCATTTACTCGGGCGGTCGTCATTCATTTCTAGATTTGCTTTTGCTTTTTTGGCTGCTGTGCCTGCAGACACGGCTATTTCTGAGCAGAAGGAGACCCACCCAGAACAGACCAGAGCGGGCCCTGCAGCAGGGGCAGCGTCTTGGCACCCTGGGGGGCCACAGCCGTGTGAACAGCCTGGGGGACCAAGGAGGGTGCCGTCCAGCTGCACCCCTGCAGCCGGCCAGTCAGCTGCCCCAGCCTGTGCACTGGCCTGTCTACTGTGTGCAGTGGCCTGCAAGGAGGGCAGGCACCTGGTGTCAACCACCAGGCAAGTTGCAGACCAGCAGTCTGGAGCCACTTCTGGGCCAGATGAGTTGGCTCAAGGTTTTAATCATTGTTGAGGCCGGGCGCGGTGGCTCAAGCCGTAATCCCAGCACTTTGGGAGGCCGAGACGGGCGGATCACGAGGTCAGGAGATCGAGACCATCCTGGCGAACAGGGTGAAACCCCGTCTCTACTAAAAAAATACAAAAAACTAGCCGGGCGAGGTGGCGGCGCCTGTGGTCCCAGCTACTCGGGAGGCTGAGGCGGGAGAATGGTGTAAACCCGGGAGGCGGAGCTTGCAGTGAGCTGAGATCCGGCCACTGCACTCCAGCCTGGGCGACAGAGCGAGACTCCGTCTCAAAAAAAAAAAAAAAAAAAAAAATCATTGTTGAGTTAGTTGCATAATATCAGGTAGCAGGAATTTGGCCATGAGTAGCGGAATACTGTGTCTGACCAACACACGGCACTCTAAGGGAGAGAGACACTTGGCAGCAGGCAGTGCAGGTCTGAGCATGGCACTCGCTCCCGGCTCCATGGCGGGAAGTCAGGGGCAGAGAGAGATCCCTTTCCTCTCTTCAGGAAGGGAAAGGTTTTCCAGAAGTCCCTGCCCACGGCCTTTCCATTACTTCAGCGTGGACAGAGCTGCGGAAAGAGGATGTCCTTCCCAAACAAAATCAGTGCAGCGGACATGTCTTGCTCCCGTTCCAGTACCTGCAGACCACAGACTTCCCTGCCAACGCCACATGGCTCGTCCTGCTGACGGGGTGGGGAGCCCCCACCTGGCTGCCTGGCTCTTTGCTGAGGGCCAGGCTCCTGCCCAAGAAGTCGCCCTTGGTGCCCCCCACTCTGCTGTACACTTGGCTTCACGGCCTGGCTGTAGTGGGTGTCTGCTCCGAAGTCTTCTTCAGCACTGATACCTTAGATTTCGGGATTACAGCAAGAAAGCAACAATCCTTTCTTGCCTGCTGTGTACCAAGCCACCTTATGAGTTTACATCTGGGAGCAGTTCTTCCTGGAACAGCTAACAGAAGCAGATATGCTAGTTAGAGACGTCAGGTCAGAGTCCGGAGTCCTTGATTTGGTCCGGGGGATTTGCACTTTGCTGACACTTGGAGTTGTTGCAGAACATGTGTGTGCATGTTTGCACGTGCATGCATGCACATGGACAATTGCTTCTGCTCCCTGGCTGTCCTCATCTCGCTGAGCACCTACCGTGAGGCCGCTGAGTTTCTTCTGCAGTCGGTCCTGGGCGAGTTTGTTAGGCCATGCCTGAATTTCTCATTCTTATTACATTCATGTGCCCTGGCGTTCTGAATGTCTTACAGTTTATCGTCCCTGGCAAATTGTCAGTATTCAATCAGTGTTTAAAGAGAAGTCAGTTTAGTCCATGGGCACCTTTTGCTGCTTCATAAGCCATTCAAAGGTAGAAGACATTGGAGAGGTACATGTGCTCCCCGTCCCCTGAGGTATCTGCACTTGACCCACAAACCAGTCCCGAATGAGGTCTGAGTGGCGCAGGACACGCATGCCGGTTGGGAGCGCACCAGAGTGGGGCTTGAGTCCTGCCTGGCTTTGTGCCTCAGGCTCGGCACAAGGCCGTGCAAGTAGGCACTCCCTGAACTACTTGCTGAATGAGTGACAGTTGGGGGCTGATTGAGTGACAAGAGAAAAGGGCAGTCTGAAGAGCTAAGAGTTAGGAAGAAAGGATTAAGTCTGCGTCGTCATTTAGAGCTTATTTCTGTTATTTATTTATGTATTATTTATTTATTGAGACAGGGCCTCGCTCTGTTGCTCGGGCTGGAGTGCAGTGGCATGATCTCGGCTCACTGCAGCCTCAACCTCCTGGGCTCAAGAGATCCTCCCACCTCAGCCTCCCGAGTAGCCGGGTCTGCAGGTGTGCACCACCACACCCAGCTAATTTTTTTTTTTTTTTTTGGTATTTTCTGTAGAGATGAGTTTCGACATTTTGCCCAGGCTGGTCTCGAATTCCTGAGCTCAAGTGATCTGCCCACCTCAACCTCTCCGAGTGCTGGGATGATAGGTGTGCCCCTGCATTCAGTCCATTTAGGACCTCAGTTTGCAGAGCATATTGGCACGTATTTCCTCATCCGCCCTGTGAGATGCCAGCCCCGCTTTATAACTGAGAAGATAAGTGGCTTGTCCAGGGCCACATGGTCCAGTAAATGGCAAAGAGGGATCAGAGCCAGAATTTCCATCTCCCCACAGCTCCCCACGGAGCTGCAGACAGGACTGCCAAAGTCCAGGGAGACCAGTCTGAGAGAATGCTTTTAGATTTTCCAGATTGCCAGGAGTGAGTTAGCTTTTAGGACTTGGAAAGCCCACACGACATGGACACCTTCCTCGCCTGTGTCACGGTGGCCTGCACCACCCACAGCCGGCGTGAGGGTCCCTGTGTGCTGCTGGGGCTTTGAGGGGCTCAGATTGAACATGGGGGGCTGTCCAGACCCCTCCCAACCTCAGTCCGTGGTCACTGTGAGTTTCAGGGATTTCTTACAGAGAAATTCCAGGCAACCCACAGCCTTCCCGAGACCTCAGCATTGTAAATGATGGCTTCTGAGGCTGAGACACTCCAGCCGCAGACAGTGTGACCGGGTTTTGATGGTATGGGACTGGGAGAGCTTTTGGCAAACTACAGGAAGAACAAATTCTGGTTTCTTTTTTTTTTTTTTTTGGCTCTGTTGCCCAGGCTGGAGTGCAGTCACGTGATCTCAGCTCACTGTAATCTGTGCTTCCTGGTTCAGGAAATTCTCCTGCCTCAGCCTCCCTGGTAGCTGGGATTACAGGTGCGCCACCACACCCAGCTAATTTTTGTATGTTTAGTAGAGATGGGGTTTCACCACGATGGCCAGGCAGGTCTCGAACTCCTGACCTCAAGTTACGCACCTGCCTCAGCCTCCCAAGTTGCTGGGATTACAGGCATGAGCCACCGCACCCAGCCGTGTTCTGGTTTCCATTACATGGTGGATTATTTGATTATAGCAAATAATAATGCAGTATATGTTTCGAGAGCTACAAGAGAAGCTTTTGAATGTTATCACTACAAAGTGATAAATGTTTAAAGTGATTAAACATTTATCAGGTAATTATCCTGATTTGATCATTTATACAATGTATACACGCATTGAAGCGTCACACTGTAGCCCATAAATATGTAGAATTTTGTGTCAATTATACATAAAAATCAATTAACATTTTAAGAAAGAAGCCTCAGGTAGAAATTTCTTTTCATCATATGTTGAGTAAAGTAGACAATGTTGTTTCTCTTTTTTCTTTTCCCAGGACAAGACATTTCAAGGAAAGTATTAAATTCATTCACGAGTGCCGGCTGCGCGGTGAGAGCTGCCTTGTACACTGGTGCGTGCGTCTCTCGCTTTAGCGTGTTCTGGTCGGCTCGGCTTCCTGTCAAGTGTTTTTCTGTGTGTGAATAATGGTTTCACCTCCCAACAGTTTGCTGTAAACTCTCAGTCTCAAATGCGTGCTCCGTGTGTCCAGTGCTGTGTGTTAGTCACCGTTGCCTTGTGTTGAAGGAGAATCCTAACTCATTTTGCTTTTATTTTTTTTTCCATTTCCACTCTTAGGATTTCTGTAGGGACCGTGAAGGTTACTGGACAACAGAAACTTCTCTTTGCTGGCTTGCCTCCAGCATTTCATCAGAACAGCCTCTTACACATGACACAGATTCTCTAGGCTCATCCTTGAAACCTCAGTGGCTTTTTGGAGACACTGTTGTTTTATTCTTTAGGAGACTTGATTGCAAACGTGGATTTTCAGTATCGCCAAAATGACCCAGTTTAGTGACAGCTGTCTGTTTGCATTCTGCTGTTTTGTGTCTGTTTGCATTCTGCTGTGTTTTGTGTAGATACACACACACATACACACAGTGAAAAGAAAGCTGCTGTATCACATTTAACCCGAGGATGATGCATCTGAAGCTCTTGGCCGTGCGCCTGGCACAGAGAGAGTTCTTAGTGAAAGTGGGATGGCATTTTTATTACCACTCATAATCATGCTAATAACATGGCTAATTTGTTCACGGAATCAGTAGCCAAAATTCTGGAGCCAAGGCTCTGTTTTCTAAGTGCTAGGCCGGACGTGTCCCCTCTCTTTCTTGAATGAAGTGTGTTATTAATTAACTGAAAGCCTAACAATCTTTTGACCTTCCCCGCAACAGTTACTCTTGCACTGTAAGCTCGTTAGGTCTGTGAAGTGATAACTCCTGGGGAATATTGCTGCTGAGTTTGGTGGCAGCCCTGCCAGGACAGAGGGGATGCAGGGACCCAGCGCATGACATCCAGAGAAGCCACCTGTGAAAGCTGTCGTGTGTTCTGAGGGCCAATAACCCATGACAGGGGAGGATGCTGATAGTTCAGTTGTTTTCAGAACGGTGTCTGCAGTTTCATACAGTTCTTGAAATCACATGATCTTTCATCTCACTTTTTTAAAGAGTAGAAAGTGTAATAAATACAAAGGGTAGGGTTTTAACGTTCATTTCTGTTTGGCTTTAACATACCTTGGGGGTTCGGGGAGCCAGTGAAAGCGGAATTCTGGAGCTCCCACTGCTGGGTTCTGGCTCCGAGTGAATGTGAGTCTCCAGGGTTGCAGCCCAAGAGGATCTGTCTTCTACAGTCTCTCCCAGCAGTTCTACTATAAAACCCTACTGAAGAGCCACTACTTGAGAGTGGGGTTTTCAAATTATTATTTGTATTTGAATATGTGTAGGCCTGATATTCTAGGAATTAATATTTCATACAGTTATGTACATCTAAAGATAGGTTTTTCTAAAAGTGAGACATTTGCTAAACTTCCCCATCGTAACCTGTTGCTAGAACTCTCCAAGTCTGATGAAGCGCAGCCTTTCTGTGACCACCTTCATTTGCATGTACATGTAAAATGGGTCTCACTCAGCCTGCTCCAGGTAACTGACCCTAACCGTTACCGCCTGCAGGTTGCCTTGCTCGCACCCGGCAGACACAGTGTGCCTGCTCTGTACCCTGCATATTTATGTCAAAAAGAGCACAAAAGTAAGATTGGGTAAGGGCTTCTGTATGTCATGGGCTTTAAAAACTACAGATCTAGCCCTCATGTGGCTAAGAAAACTAGACTTCTAAGGAGCATGAAGCATCCTAAACAAATGTAGGTTATAAATGGGTTTGTCGTGTAGATCCTGGAAGCCTCAAGTTCCCTTGGAATACCTCAGTTGTGGCATCTGTCTGGGGAAATGGGGAGACCTGAGGAGGGGCTTCGGAGCAAGGGGGCATCTGGAGCCACAGCCCATAGAAAGCCAATCAGCAAAGCTCAGGCAGCGGAAGAAAGCGTGCGACTCTGGTGCCAGGAAGTAGAGGAAGCTGGGACGTTGAGTGCTGAGTGGCTTCCCGGTGGTGAGCTTGCTTCCACATATAATCCAAGGCAGGGAGACTTTCTAAACAAGGTCCTTAGAATCCCCCGCTCCACGTGGACTGGGTGATGGACCCGGGGATCTGAAACTGCCCTCACACGTGTGCTTCTCTTGGCCCCGCAGCCTGGCCGGGGTCTCCAGGAGCGTGACGCTGGTGATCGCGTACATCATGACCGTCACCGACTTTGGCTGGGAGGATGCCCTGCACACCGTGCGTGCTGGGAGATCCTGTGCCAACCCCAACGTGGGCTTCCAGAGACAGCTCCAGGAGTTTGAGAAGCATGAGGTCCATCAGGTAAGCAATTCCTAGGGGGCATCAGAGATCCAGGCAGGTGCCCCTGGGCAGTGCCCACAGTCTCTCTGTACACAGCCAGCATCATGGTGTTTGGAGTTGAAAGGCCCACAGAGGACATCGGCTCCCGGCGCGCCCAGCTGTGCCCCCTCAGAAGTCATCACAGATCCCTTGTGCACCTGCTGAAGCCACAGGCACCTACCTTTTGTCGTTTTCCTTGTGCCTGGTGCCCCCTACTAGCTTGTTTCTCTCCCTCTGGGTGACGTACCATTTCCTTGGTCTGGCCTATTTTCATGTCCTAGGCCAGCACCTTGAAGGAACAGTTACTTCTCTTGCTTGACCCTGGCTAGCCAACCACAGAGCTTCGACTTCGCACAGCTGTCTGTTTCCCTGGTTGTGTGTGCACCCGTGTGTGACGTTTGGGGTTTGTTTCCATCCTCTCCAGTATCGGCAGTGGCTGAAGGAAGAGTATGGAGAGAGCCCTTTGCAGGATGCAGAAGAAGCCAAAAACATTCTGGGTAAATATAAGGAGCAAGGGCGCATGGAGCCCCAGCCCGGCGCCAGGCGGTGGAGCAGTTTTCCGGCACTGGCTCCTCTGGCCTACGATCATTACACGACGGAAACCTAACGCAAGGGACCTGCTGCCTCCCTTCCCACTGCTTGTCTTCAGAGTGTACCCGGCTGGGCGGCGGTGCGGTGGGACTTGCGGCCTGCTTGTCTTCCGTGTGCTGGCTGGGCAGCCGTGCGGTGGTGGTGGCCGCTGAGGACAGGAGAGGGAGATCGCCAGGGTGCAGTGGGCACTCAGGGCTCCTTCCCAAGCCACACTGCCCAGCCCTGCTCGAGGCCCCTTCACTCCGCCCACCCCCACCCTGGTGCACCTGAGCTTGCTGCCCCCAGGATGTCGCCCAGTGGCTGTGCACGTGGGTGTGTGTGAGTGCGCGTGTGTGTGGGTGACTGTAAGTGAATGGATGCATGCGTGTGCCTGTGTGAGGGTATGTGCACCCTAAGTGTGTACCTGTGTGTACGTTGTGAAAGTGTGTGTGTGCCATGAATGTGTGTGTGAACCTTCTCACTGCTGGAAGTCACAGGATGCATATTGCTGCCTGGGTTGGTGTGGCCACCTTTCCTTTTGTTCAGGACTCCACATGGAAGGCATTGGAGCTCGACCTCTGACAAGCTATGCAGCAAACAGCAGTCTGTGCTTGTGGGCAGACCGTGAGAACTCGGGACGAGTGGCTGACAGCGTGGCCTCTCCCCGGACCCACGCAGGGTGGTGTGGTGGGGAGCAGGGGCCAGACTGCCTTAGACGGAGGGTGGCCCTGGGGCCCTGGAAAGTGTGAGACTGCCCTGAGCTGGTCCAGTGGGCCAGTCCTTTATACCAACTCAGCCGTTGAGGGGTGTCTTAGATTGCCTCAGTCTCAATGTGAATGCACCAGGCTGAGCGTTCCCTAGCGCCTCGAGTCAGGGCCACTTTCCAGCCCATCGAGCCCTGAGTTCTCCTTGGTGTTTGTTCTCTGGAGCCGATTGCACTTGAGCTCTGTGGTGGGCAGGTGCACTAGCCTAAGGTGGCTGCACCAGGGCGCCCCTCCTCTCTGCTGCTTGCCAGCGTCACTCACTCTTGCCGTGCTCACGTTGCAGGGTTCCTCCTCAGGGTTTGCGCCTGCAAGAACGGGAAGAAAGAGCATTTATTAGGCACCGTAGCCGTTTGCATTTTAAAATGCCTGAGCATTTATTAAGCTTCTTGGTGTTCACTTGGGTTTGATAATTGACCTGAGCTACCTCATTGAGTGTTTTTGGGAAGGTGTTTTTGGTGTGCAAGTCACCTTTGCCTCGCAGTTGAAAATGTTTGGTCATGATTGCGTTTGAAACCACAGGGGAAGGTGCCAATATCGTTGCGCTATTTAAAGTTGCCGGTTTGGGCTCCAGCAATGCTTTCTGGTGGGTAAAATTCCACATTCAGGCCACGAGAGCATCCACAGTTTGTACCTGGGAGCTGCAGGCATCCTGGGACGCTGTACCCGATTTGGTGGTCTAGTCCTTTACACCGACTCAGATTCCGTCAGCAGGCGGTCACTCAGATGAAAAAACATACTCGACCTCTCCCTAAAAAGATGTTGCAACCCCGTTTCTCTGAATTCCACCCCAAAAAGAGCCCTTGAATGAGGAGAGCGGTTTTCCCGCACACGTGGAGGGTGTGTCAGCGGTGAGCTTTCTGGGGACCGGGGAAAACACGTTGCCTGATTCCGCGCACGTGCGCAGGCCCTGGGTGTACACCCAGAAAGGGGCTTGTGGCTGTAGAACCATCCGTCCATCTACAGCTAAAACAATTTGCCAATAAAGTACATGTTTTTCCTAAGCCAAAAATAAATATAAATATGTTAACAGAAAAATGATTTAGGATATTAGCTTGAACGCTTAAGTATGTGCATCTTACAAGCCTCTCAGTGTGTCCTTGGAGTTCCTGAAGTGTTGTTTTAATATTTGTTGCCAGTAATGTTCTTTCTTCACAGCCGCTCCAGGAATTCTGAAGTACTGGGCCTTTCTCAGAAGACTGTAATGTCCCTGAAGTGTCTGAAATGTTGCAAACCCACAGAGTTTAGGCTGGTGCTGCCAAAAAGAAAAGCAACGTAGAGTTTATATTTTTAAGTATCCAGTAGTGATTTGTAAACTTGTTTTTCATTTGAAGCTGAATATATACGTAGTCATGTTTATGCTGAGAACTAAGGATATTCTTTAGCAAGAGAAAATATTTTTCCCTTATCCCCACTGCCGTGGAGGTTTCTGTACCTGGCTTGGATGCCTGTCAGGACCCGGGAGCCTTGCTCGCTGCTGTGTGGATGGCTGCGCTCTCGATGCCTTCCTGTGAAAGCCCCCCAAGGACAAGCCCAGTGTGCTGGTGTGGCATGAACTCTGCCGTGTGTTCTCAAATTCCCCAGCTTGGGAAATAGCCCTCAGTGTGGCTTTTATCTCTGGTTTGTGTTCTCCATGGGGGGATTAACCGAAAGCTCTCTGTTTTTATTAATAAAGGGCAACTTAGCCAAGTTTAAGGTCATGTGCTTTCTTCCCGAGCCAAGGGGCAGCCACCACGCACCCTTCTGCCTGTGCGATTGAAGCCTGCTCCTGGTTTTATTTTAGAGGCTATTGTTTTCCTCCAGAAGGCGCTAAAGCAGATGCTACAAAAGGTGGTTTCATGTCTCCAAGAAAGAAAAAAAGGCCATCCGTGTGAGGTGAAAGAAATTTGGACATGAGAGTTAGGTTTTGCCTGCACGGAGTGGGAACTGCGTATTTGGCGCCTGGAATGACTTGTGTGTGCAGCCAGCCCTGCCGTGTACGTCTGCTGCACAGCATTGAATACAGTTACTCTGCTTCCGTATTCAGCTCTTAATCTGAAGGAACATCACCTGACTTGAAGAGAAGTTTGGTCATTTTCCTTCTCTGATTTGGTGGGGGAAAAGGGAAATTTAACTCTTCAAGGGTAAGTTTGGCTTGATCCAAAGGCAAGTGAACTCACGAGCTGATTGACTGTAGGTGGCAGACTTTATGTAGATTCTGATGCCTGGAAGCTCCTGGCAGTGGCTCGGGGGATGGCTGGGGGCCACAGGAGAGGCAAAGCGAGGTAAGGCACCTTGCCAAGTTCCCAGAGGTCTGACTCCTGAGCTTGTAGCCTCTGAGCAGTCCCGAGGAGCGTGAGGGGACCCTCTGATCAGTTTCAGGCGACAGAAACAGCTCGGGTGTGACGATGCTTATCCTGAAGCAGCGTGCGCGCCTGGAATGGCACAGGCAGCTCTGTCCTCGGTGCCTCAGTGTTTTCATGGGCCAGACCAGCGAACCCTGGATGTGTCTCCTGTGGGGCCCACTCTGGAGGCAGCAGCCAGGCCCCAGCACAGTCCCGGGAAGACCTGTGTGTGTCTTCCAGAGTGTGAGGCAGTGGCCACAGCAGGAAAACAGGTTTTCATGCAACGGCGTCCGTCTGCAGGGTCACCCAGCTCTCAGCCAATGTCACTTCCCACTGCCGTGTCGTACCGCGGGATTTATCTGACACCAGCACCCGCCATCTCATAACGGCGAGCTGCTCTGCAGGTCGCGAACTGTTGCCCCTAAGCTTTATAAACCAACAGAGAAGGTACTTCACTCACTTGAGGCTCAGAGGGGCCGTGAGATGCCCCTCGGAATGCGCCTGAAGATGTCCACATTGCTGGGACTGGAACCTGCTGGATCTTTTGGTCCCAAATCGGTGGGCGGGGAGGGAAGGAATGTGGGTACAAGGGCGGCTGTGGCTGGAGCAAGCAGCTGGGAGGAGCTCAGCAGAGTCCCTCACGGGCTCCGGAGGGTTCCACTGAGGCAGGGCCAGGCCCCACGTGCCAAGTTGTTGGCACAAGTGTTGAAACCAGGAACGTCTCCTTGCCTGCCCCCTCCAGTCTCCGAGGGTTTGTTTTGGGCCATCGAGCGGGGCAGTCAGTTCCGGACCTCGATCTGGAAACTCGGCCATGCTGAGATGGTATTGACCGTCTTCGATGTGACGAGCCAGAGATTCCGGTCTGTTCACAACCCGGCCAGGCCGTGTGGGTCACCCTGGAGATGGGAATTGGCCACCTCTGAGCCTCCTTGAAGACCTGGGCATGCACAGTGAGGTGGGTTGAGGTCCGTGGCACTTTCCGTTATGCTGGTTTTTCTTGGATTTCTTTGAACACGGGTCTTTTCTAGCCTGAAACTCAGAACTACAACCTATAAGCAGAGGAGACTTCACTGGGTCAGCTGCCTCTCCATTCATTCATTGGTTCGTTCATTCATTTGTTCATTCACTTGACAAACTTACGTTCATCGTCACAGGCACTCTGGGATCCAGCCAGGACTCAGACACACCCCTGATTCTCAGAAAGACTGTGGCTGGTGGGGTTGGCGGTTAGGAAAGCTGTCACAGCAGGGGTCCCCAGCCCCTGGGGCACAGACTGGTACTGGTGCATGGCCTGTTACAAACTGAGCCACGGCAGGAGGTGAGCCGTGGGTGAGCGAGTCCACGCTCCTGAGTCCCGCCTCCTGTCAGATCCGCAGTGGCATCAGAGGCTCATAGGAGCACAGACCCTATCGTGAACTGCGCACACGAGGGATCTAGGTTGCACGCTCTTGATGATAATTTAATTATACCCCAGTGATCTGAGGTGGAACAGTTTCTCGAAATCATCCCTGCCCCACTCCGGTCCGTGGAACAATTGTCCTCCACGAAACCGGTCCGTGGTACCAAAAAGCTTGGGGACCGCTGGCTTCCAGGACAGCATGGTGAGGACTATTACAGCTGCACTGGTGCCACGTATGGGGAAAGGGGTGAAAAGACACATTCCATTTGGAGGAGGTGGGCGCATTTAAGGGAAGTGTCTTAGAAAACGCAATACCGGCCGGGCGTGGTGGCTCAAGCCTGTAATCCCAGCACTTTGGGAGGCCGAGACCATCCTGGCTAACATGGTGAAACCCCATTTCTACTAAAAAGTACAAAAAACTAGCCGGGCGAGGTGGCTGGCGCCTGTAGTCCCAGCTACTCGGGAGGCTGAGGCAGAAGAATGGCGGGAACCCGGGAGGCGGAGCTTGCAGTGAGCTGAGATCCGGCCACTGCACTCCAGCCCGGGCGGCAGAGCCAGACTCCGTCTCAGTACCTACTTTAAGACCTGCAGTATAAGCCATGGAATGAGCTGGGCATGGTGGGAAGGAAGGAGAGTTCGGGTGGAGGCCCAGCCCAGCACGTGGGCATGAAAGACCTTGGCGTCAGGAACGGCAGCCACTCTGCAGAACTAGAGCAGCCTTCCCAGGACTGGGCAGTAGTGGAATCGTGCCAGCAAGGCTGTGAGTGCAGCCAACGCCTGACCAGTCAGGTTTGCTTCTTAGGCCAGCCCTTGGAGCTAGGCAGGCTCAGAGGGGCAGCACCTTACCATGTTCCCAGAGGTCTGACTCCTGAGCCTGTAGCCTTGTAAGTGCTGCAGACGGTGGGGGAGTGGGGGACTTGCTGAAGGGTGCTGAGCCAGCGGGACATACAGCGGGTGTGCAAGCCAAAGGCTAACTCGGGTGCCCACGTGGGCTGGGGCTGCACGTTGGGGCCAGTCAGGAGGCTGCTGCTAGGACTACCCCATTGAGAAAACACAGCAGCCTGCCACAGGTTGTGGTGGTGGAGATGAAGAGGGGCCCAGCAGGCCCATGGGCTTGATGGAGGGTGGGGAAGGACATTCAGCTCTTCTTGGTGACTGACTGCATGTTGGGGATTGGGGGCCCAGTGCCCTGCCCGCTCCCTGGGATCTTGCTAACTGCAGTGGCCCTTTTGTCCCAGCATCTTCCTGGACTGTGTGGGGTGCGTGCCTCTGCAAAAAGGTTTAAGGAAGACGCTACAGAAGGGGCCGACCAGGTCCCAGATCTGGGGCCTTCAAGTGGGGCTGTGCTTGGGTGTAACCTGGCTCTGCAAGTGAGGTACTCATGTTTGTACATCATCCAGGACACATTCCCAGGGACCAGACTCATGAAAATGAAGGTTGGATTCAAATTTCCAATTTCCTGTTTTACTGTGAAGGATAAAATATTGGTTCTCCAAAGACCAATGTTATCCCCTGGTCAGGCTGGCTCTGTTTCTGTCGTTAGCAAGATCTGGGGAGATTACCTTAGTCCTGGAGCATTGTGCGGTGAGCACAAGTGGTCAGGACCTGAAGCTGGCAGCCAAGGCTCTGTCCGTGCCTGCCGTGTCCCCGGGCTGGGGCGCTGTGGGGGCAGCAGGTGAGCACACGTGGTCTGAGAGCAGGGCTGCTGCTCCTGAGGCTGCCGCTCTGGGTCCCAGGCAGACCCTGGCTGCCACCTGCTCTCTCTGCCCATGGTGATGATGATTATTCTGTGTGTGTGACAGAGTCTCACTCTGTCGCCCAGGCCAGAGTGCAGTGGCGCAGTCTCGACTCACTGCAACGTCTGCCTCCCGGGTTCAAGTGACTGTCCTGCCTCAGCTTCCCAAGTAACTGGAACTACAGGCGTGTGCCACCACGCCTGGCTAAGTTTTATATTTTTAGTAGAGACAGGGTTTCACCATGTTGGCCAGGCTGGTCTCAAACGCCTAACCGCAAATGATCTGCCTGCCTCAGCCTCCCAGAATGCTGGGATTGCAGGTGTGAGCCATGGCGCCTGGTCTGCCCAAGGTGATTCTTTTCTCAGATCACTTTCCTTAAGTGTTTCCAGATCTTCTCAGCGCTGTTTATGCTTTTCCCTGGGTTCCTGCTAGTGGCTTTTTTTGTTTATTGGGTGCCAGCTCTTTCTAGTTTCAGTCTCAGCAGAGAATTCTGTTTCCAACTTCTGGAGCTGCCTTATGTTATTTGGACACAAGACAGCCATAAATTCTGCTGACTAGGGTGTGCGTGTGTGGGCAATGTGTATTTTATTGTTTTAATTTTATTTATTTAATTTTACTTCAAAGAACACCTTAGCCTCCAGGATGTGCAACATCTCCGAGCGTGCTGAGCTCAGGTACTTGGCCATTCAGGTAGCTCAGGCAGCAGGTACCTGAAAACACTCAGGGAAATGGCCAAGCCCTCATCGTACAGCCAGAGCTGGTCACGGTGCTGCTCTGCACACCAGCCTCTAGTCATAAAAATAAGGAACACGCTAAGAATCACACCCCTGTGATCCCACATCAGATGTCTCCTCCCATCCTGAGTTATTAATAATTTTATTAAGAATATGCTTTCAACACGCTGTATTTATATATGTACTTAACAAGAAATCACCAAGACTGCAGCGGGCAGTTCCTCTTTCCTTTCCTTTTTGTCGCCCAGAGAAAGGGAGAAAAAGAAACAGCCCTGCATTTGACTTGGCACTTGGAGGCTGAATTCCCTTCTTACACGCAGGGGTCTCCTTCCGCCCTCAGGCACAGCTTGCTTTGAGACTTGCAGTATCACAATTAGTGTTCTCTTGCGGCTTGGACTTAACCAGCTTAAATTACCATCTGACTGAAGGGTGCCAGTGCTGGGTCTGCATGTGTTTCTTTCCATCGGGGGAAAGATTTGCCAGTGTGTGTTTGAACATCTGCAAGTGTGGGTTTATTTTGGCTTCAAATCTGTATGCAAACTGTTGGTCATAAAGAGTTAGAAATTCACAGCAAACCTTCCTGAAGCTTCTAGTTCAGTTTTTAGAGCTTGGTGTTGGAAGAAGTCTATTTCAGCAGGTGCCTGAAAGTATGGGGAGTTCAATATTCTAATTGCGTGTGGTGGCGGCTGTTGGTTTAGAGGTAGGTTTAGCAGAAAAGACATTTTGGATGGGGTCATTTCTGTGCGTGTCCTGTGTACACCGGCCTGATTTTAAAAGCTATATAGGCCGGGTGGAGTGGCTCACGCCTGTAATCCCAGCAATTTGGGAGGCCGAGGTAGGTGGATCACTTGAGGTCAGGAGTTTGTGACCAGCCTGGACAACATGGTGAAACCCTGTCTCCACTAAAAATACAAAAAATTAGCTGGGCGTGCTGGCATGTGCCTGTAATCCCAGCTACTTGAGAAGCTGAGGCAGGAGAATCGCTTAAACCCAGGAAGTGGAGGTTACAGTGAGCGGAGATCACGCCATTGCCTCGGCGATAAGAACCAAACTCCGTCTGAAGAAAAAAAAAAAAAAAGCTACATGACGGGTGAGGTTAGGGGGATGCTTTTTGGGTTAATAATTCCTTCAGGGAATAATGTTACGGAGGACAGGGCGTGGAAAAGTGCTAATCCCAGCAAGAGCCACCTTCCCAGCTTGGCCCGAGGAGCCACATCACCACGCAGCAGCCCCCACGATGCCCAGTAGTGGGGGAAAGGTTGGCCCCTTTCTACCTCAGAGGCACGTCGTCCATCGTTCTGCGCTGGGCCTTGGGCACCCACCCCCAGAAGCGGCCCCATCGGCTCAGACAGGAAGTGCACCTTGCCGGGGAGCAGGTTTGCTGCTTCGCAGTCAGCCCTGGGTTTCCCCAGACACTGGTGGGCAGCCTTTTTGGAAAACAAGAATCAGAAGACTCCAACACAGCACCCAAGAAATGCCACCTTCTGCTTTACAAAGGGTGTGCCCTTCCTGGCAACAGGCCCAGCCCCACAGAGCTTCCTCAGAGCCAGGGTCCTGGGTGAGGCCTGTCATGTGCCAGGGTCAGCTGCCGGGATTCTCCTGGGTGTTGTGTGAAGCCGGGCCAGTGTGGTGACACAGGGAAAGCCAGGAAGGTGTGAGGAGAGGAACCGAATCTTGGCTGGTTACAGCGGCTGTTTGCAGGTTCAGGTGTGGCTGAGGGGTGCGGCAGGGTGGGCTGCCATCGTTTCATGCCTGGAAAGTCACTTCCACAGCAAGAAACCCGCTCCGTGCCTTGCCAGGCCCTCCCATCACCGTGACCCTCCAGCTCCCAGGACCACCAGGTGCACAGGTTGGGGCGGAGGTGGTATCAGCAGATGAGAGCCTGGAAGCGGCTGGGCCAGGCGGACCTGGCTGAGGTTCAGTTGGATCCTGATTCTCTGGAATACCTTGGGGAAGTCCCCGAGGAGGCAGCACACTTGTGTGGGGAGCTTCTCCCCTCCACTGCCATGAAAAAATCTCCCGAGAAGGGATGAGCGTGCAGACAGCAGCCTGTCTCGTGGCATTCGAGGTGGCCAGAGCCAGCCTCTCTGGGTGGCATTCGATGTGTCTGGGAAGGCTGCTTCTATCCCCAAAGGCCTCCCATTGGACGGCAGGGTGGTCGACCTGAGCATGGCCAATAGCCATTGGGCACTGATTCATGGTGAGAACTGGCAGAGGACTTTTCCTTTGAAATCACATCCTCATGACCAACTTGTGAGGTAGGTTTTACTATGATCCCTGCTTTCAGATGAAGACACTGAACGCTAGTCTGCCAGCCAGGAGGCAGCCAGGTCAGGACTGGAATGCCAGCAGTCTGACCCCAGTCACAGGCAAGGTGCGCCTACCGTCACCCCAGTGCCTTTGAAGTGCCAGTACGGTGAGGAGGGTGAAACCCATGCGCTGCTGGCAATCACGTGCCACCGTGTTCAAGTTCTTCTCTGAGGATGGGGGTGCATTCGATTAGAGGCCTTGTCGAGTGTGGGGAGGGAAAGGAGGAAGGCAGGCCGTGGCAGAGCGTGATTCACTTCTCACTTGCAGCCAAAGGGTGCTCGTTGGGTGTGCAATAGGACGACGATGCATGCCTCTGCCTAGACCTTTCTGCTTTAGCCTGCTGGGCCCTGGGTGTCCTGGGCCCCGGGATGCCCTCCGCAGGAATATAGAATTGCCTGTGTGTGCAGTGGTGGGGGCTTTCTGTTCTCAATGCTCCATCTCTGTGAAAGGTGAGCTCTGCATGTCCCACAAGGTATCTTCAGAAGCGCAGAGATTTGCTGTGCTTGTCCAAGAAAGCACCCTGTGTGTCCAGAGTGGTCGAGGCAGGACCTCCCCCACAGCCTGGCACCAGGTCCTGGCAGGAAGCAGCCCATCCCGAAGAGCTCAGACGAAGAAGGGCTCCTCAAGACCAGGCAGGAGAAGCAGCCCTGGATGTCGGAGCAGCCAGACTGGCAGCAGCTCCCTCCAACCCTGAGGCTGAGGGGCAGGGCTGGGCCATGGTGGCAGCCGAGCCCATTGGGACCTGGACCCTGGAGGGAGCCAGCAGGCCCTGGGCAAGGCAGGCTTGAAGAAGCGCAGCGAGGAAGAGTGTGTGGGGCAGCTTGGGTGGTGGGCACAGAGCGGGTTGGTTGCCTTTCACACAGGCAGCCCTGGCCATAGCCATTTGTAGGGCTGGCGCCTCAGTGATTAGATGGAGGAAGTGCTGCCAGCTTCTGAGAAGCATCTGAGTGTCAACAAGCTGACCCTGAAAGTGGGTCTGAGTGGGGAGTCTGTGCTCCAGAAATGTGCTGTTTGGAGCTTTACCTGTGACCCCTGCTTTGGAAGCATTCCTGCCCGTGTGCCCCACTGATCTCTGCTTTTCCCGAAAGCCTGTCTGGAGAACCGACCCCTCCCGGGAAGGTCATCTGCGCTGTGGGCACGGGAGCGTCTGCTGTGAACGGTGGCCTCGTAAGAGACCTCCATGAAGAGGGGTGGCCTCGTCTGCAGCCCCGTCAGCCGCTGTGCCCACAGCCCCCCGTGAGAGCAAGGCTGGCACCACACAGACTGCCGTGAGGGAAAGGAATATTTAATCTGGGCAGCCTCTGTTCGGAGACTGTGCAGAGGAGGTGGGGAGAGAAGGCAGTCACTCCGGAACATTCCGTGAGCAGAGCCAAGCCTGGAGCCCAGGCAGGGAGGCCCACAGGGGCTGCTCGGTGGGGGGTGCCCTGGGTGGGGATGGGGGTCTGGGAGGAGGTTGGCATCGCACTTGCAAACGCTGAGGCCCTGTCCTGGGGAGGCCAGAGACTGGAAGGCAGGAAGGGCTGGTTTCCAGGTGCCTGCCAGGAAGCTCCTGTGCTGTGAGCTGTGGGCGGCTGTGGAAGGCCCTGGGGCTTGATTTAGGCCTGGGGAGGCTGGGCTGGTGGCTGGGAGGGAAAAGCAGTCAGGAGTGGGCAGGAGCCACTGCCTGGACTGGCTGCCTCAGAGGCCTCTCCGTAGAAGGATTGAACAAATGAGGCGACCATGTGGGGGCCATCGCCATCGTCTCCTTGTTGTGACTGGCTGTGGTGGCTTAGGTTCTCCAGAAGCAGAAGCAGCATTAGGGGTGCAGACGGCACACTGGGGGGTTTACACCTGTGACAAGAGGAGGAGGCCGCTGGGTCCTCCAACTACAGCTCAGTCTCACCTCATCTCCACCTGCCCATGGGCGCTGCCTGCAGGGACTGCCCTTCCGAGGAGCCAGGGTTGGGGAAGGGTGCAGAGGTGCCCGGCCCTGTGCCCCCACCTCACCTGCGTGTGACCAGAATAGCATGTACTGCCAGAAGAGGCCGGAGCTCAGGGGCACCCACCATGCTCTCAGACTACCTCTACTGCAAAAACAAAAAGCAACCACAGCGCACCTCTGTTTAGCGATGTGATCTGATTGAAATACTTCTCATGGAGCGTGCGCTCTTTCTGTGCCAAGAATCGCCACGTTCATACCCCTATTTTACTGTAATATTTATTTTCTTTCTTTTTTTTTTTTTTTACTGGTATGATAAATATAAAGTTCAATAAAAGAAAAGTTTTACTGCATGCCTTTTTTCTGTCCCTTATTTATTTTATCCCATGATTATGAATGATTGTCACATAGAATGCTGACATTAATCAGATTTCCCTAACACCTGACACTTGCCAACTGGTTCCATTTCATTTTTTCTACAGAAACAGAAGTGAAAAGGTCTTGAAAATTATCTGACTTTTCACAGCTTCTTTCATTCTTTCTAGTCCTTTCTTCAAAGATAACTGAAGATGACTGGGGATTGTTGAGGACCCTGGATGGGAAGGCTGCTTTGTTTTTCTGAGTGTGTTCTGTGGTGTCCCTCCCACTCAGAGACTCGGCTTGGGAGAGTCAACATCTCACCGGAGGCTGATAGAGGCGGAAGCTTTCCCCTTTCTCTTTGTCAAAGAAACCCTTTAGGGTGTCTTGAAATTACCATTTCCCCGAATGCATTTCAGAGTCAGATTTGCAGTAATTTTATGTAGATACAACTTGTTAAGACAACCTCTACTGCGCCAAAAAAAAAAAAAAAAAAAAAAAAATCACAGAACACCTCTATTTGGTGATGTGATCTAACTTCAGTATTTGTGAATTTTTGATGAGGTCCAGTCATGCCAGTGCCTCTTTCTGCGCAGAGAATCACCGTGTGCATTTCTCGAAGGTGGGGCTCCAGCCTTCCTGCCAAGAGACCTTAAGCTTCTTGAGGGCAGGGCCTGGGGCTTTTCCTCCGCTTAGAAGGGACTAGTGCACAGTAGGTGCTGGGTCACCTCCCACCACCGACCCTTGTCGAACAGGCAGGGCCAGCTTTAGGCCACCTGGAGCTTCATAAGCTTCTCCACATGTCGACGACATTTGTTTCTGGGCCTTTCTGTTGAAAAAGAAGAATTAGGAATTGACTCTCAGCCTCTTAAGCTTTCTTTTTTGCTTCCTTAAGCTTAAAAAAAAAAATCATTCTGACACGTTCATTCCCTTTTCTGCATTTAAATCAGATGATAAAGTTACTGTTGGCCCACTGTGCCCCCAGCCATGTGCCATACCCCCACCCAGCTGATGCCAGGTACCCACCTGAGAGGGAGGGGCTGCACTTGGAGGCGAGGGAAGCCTGGCGCCCAGCGCCATCGTCTCCGCCTGTGTGCCCTGCTCCTGCAGCTCCACCCTCCAGCTTCACTCACCTTCTGGTTTGGGTCTTTAAATTACTCTCTTTCTGAGCATATCATTGACCTGATTCTTGTCACCTTTCACTCAAATCCATGCACTTAATATCTGATAGCCTTGTTCTATTTCCTGGGTTTTTTCATTCACTACCTTTCTCACAATGTATGCTCATTTCTTAGAAGAGTTTGATGTTGAGTATTTGCTGTGAGACTAGCTCTGAATAAAGTTCACTGTAGCAGTTGAAACGGTTGTTTAAAGCAACTTTTATTTGAAAGATGCACAGCTTCTGATACCAGACTCCCACACTGCTCTGTAAAGTGCCCAAGTTAACACTGAACAACTTGAGCCATCAATCCTGAGCCACTGGACTGACCACCACGTCCCTGCTGTGGGCTCCCGGCCTGGACTTCACACTGCCTTTGTGAACACTTCAGGACCACACATGGTATCCAGGTTTACAAATCTGTTTTAGTTTGCAACATCTTCTATGTAGTTTTTTAGGAAAAAAAAAAAAAAAAAAACATTCTCTAGATTTTCTGTCCAATAGTTTCTTTCTGAGATTACAAAAAAAAAAAAGTATTGTTCCTTCATCTATGTCAGAATCCAGAAACTACTTTTATTTGGCCAATTCTAGAATGCTTTCAAAATGTTTTCTGCTTACAAAGCACTTTCACAAAAATTAACTCTTTTTTTTCCCAACAAACTTGTAAAATGACTAGCACACATTTAGCTCTGAGCAGCAGGGCCTAACCTACCACTGCGGCCCGACTCTGGGACCAAGGCTCTGCCCTATACCGCATTGGAACCCAGGGACAACGAGCTCGCCAAGTAGCAAAACAAAGCCGTTTCAGAATAAGTTAGAAGCAAAGGTCAGGATCGCCTAAACAAATGACATAATTGATTTGAAATGCATTTGTTTTTAAGTTAATAAAAAAACACAACTAGCAGAGGGGACCACAGTTACCCAATCCACAGGACAGTGTTGTCACCACTCAGTACAGTCATGCAGGAAAATGGGTTTCCTTGAGGATATGCCTTGAGGCTATATGACTTTGAAGTCATCTTGGAGGCCAGTAGTAGGCATGGACTCTGTGTGTAGGATCCCACTGTGGACATCTGCACACACAGCTGGGCGCCATCGTGATTAGGTGGCAGTGAGTAGACATGGATTTGTCAGGAAGAGACATTGCTGGAAGAGGCAAAGACAATTCCAAAGTCTCCCAAATTCTTGGAAGATTCAAGAAAGACAGAGGTACCAAAAAGAAGCAAGAGGCCCCTAGAAGCTTCATGGGAGGGCGGATGAGGCTAGTGACTCAAGCACTGAGCACGCAGGGAGGAGGAAATTGGACCTGGGTGACTGACTGGGAGCAGGGGCAGGTGCTTCCACAGAAGGGCACGCTCTGGGGAGCACTTGAGGTGAACAGAGCTGCTTCATCCACAGCTGGACAGACCCAGCACTGAATTATGTGTTCTAAGAAATGCAGTTCTGACTCAGTGACTGCTATTCAGCCTAATACAAACCATCAAACACAAATGAATATCCTTTTGAGGTGGTACAACCAACGTCCTCTTGCCCCAGAGGTAAGAATTGTTTTGCCCCAAAACTTTTACAAAAGAAAAAAAAAAAAAAAAAGCCTGCAAGTCCTTGGAAAAGAATGATCTTAAAAAGAAAAATCTCAGTGGAAAAAGAAGCAATGGGGTGATGAAAAAGTGGCTGTGACAACCACCAGTGGAAAGAGACGATGATTCAGTGGGATGGTGGGCGTCCTTCTGACTTTCTGAGCCGGACTAAACTGAGTCAGCACCATCCTCTTCGACGTCTACCAGGTTCAGACTCAAAGGTTAGGAAGCAGAAAACCGTGACATTCTTCAGAAGTGTAAAACAACCGGAGATTTGGGAAATTAGCCTGACTGGCATCACTTGGGCGGCAAAGATTTTCTTTTGTCCCAGTTGTATACTTTTCAATCTGATAATAGCACTAGACAAATGTTCATATGTGGAAAGAAAACGTCTCAAAACGGCCTCTGACGCTTATATTTATTTATCTATGTGCCGAAAGGAAGCAGGTGAGCTTTAAGGTAAAAACAAACAAAAAACTGCGTCTTCTGTCGTGACATCACCTTTTTCTTACTTCCATATTTTATGAGACCCTTGTTCTTAGTGTGCTTGTTGCTCAAACCTCACTCAAGGAGGCCTCACTGTAAAACCCCTGATGCGTATTTCACAGAACAGGCAGGGACCACACTGCTGTCCTGTGACGCTTCAGTGCCTGCCAGCCAACAAAAACCAAAGAGAATGTTCTACACGCCGTTTTCTAGGGAACGAGTGGGATTTGATCAGGCGGATCCTGTCCTCCCACTCAGAATGATTTACGGCCTCGGTGGCTCTTCCTGCAGTGTTGCCAGGTGCTGCTGGGCTCGTCTCCGGCTTCGCTGCCCTCCTGCTCAGGCCCAGCGCAACCTCTCCAGTCCACGGTGTCCCAGTCCTTAGAGTAGGAGCAGGATTTCTCGGAGGTTTGCTCTTCTGTAACTATCAGAGGGAGAGTCATTAAAGGAAGTGTCTTTTTGATGTGTGGCCTTTGGGAGAAATTGGAATCATGAAAATTATTTCCGCTCATCACTGTCACCACAACCAACATGTCTAGAAAATGATAGAATTTTCTATTATCACCTTTATCCAAAACTTTGCCAGATTGGGGTCCCAGAATAATTTATCCCAAAACCCCCGTTTCTAGCCCATTTCTCGCGTTGCTTGGCTCCGAAGAGCTGAGGATTCCTTGAATGGCAGGTGCCGCCTCCCTCATGTGTATAATGTGCCAGGAAAGGGCTCTCCGGGAGCAGACAGACGCCCACCTCCTGGCTCTCCGGACAGGTCATGAACCCCCTGAAAATCTAGGTCTCTAAAAGAGTGGATATTTTTTACAGTAAATTAACAGCAGCTGATTCTCCAAGAAGACATGGGTTACCCCATTTACACTAAGGATCCTCAGAATGTCTTTGAATAGCAACAGCAGCTGTCCTGTAATGCAAACCAAAGGACAGAGAAACTTTTTTGTTGTTGTTGTTGTTTTTTTTTGTTTTGTTTTGTTTTTTTTTACTGTGGTAGAGTTTTGAGTGGGCCATGGGGAATTCTGAGTGGTTTCAAGCCTTTTTCCTCTTTAGATAGCAGGTCACACTGGGCATGTTTCATCGCTGATACCAATTGTTTTATATCCTAACAGGCAACGCAGACTGCCTTGTGAGACACGCCCGTGCTGACCCCGGCCCCGCCCCGGCCGTGTTGAACTTGGGTGATCATGCATACACATTATTTTCCACAGAAAGATACACACCAGAGCTCATTAGACAGCCCACTGGGTTGCATCAGGTGCTAACAGACATCGCAGCTGTCTGACCAGCAAAAATACTGTGGGCTTGTACTAACGGTCATGTGGCTAGCTAGAATGTGGGGAATCTGATCTCTCTGTTTTTAGGATTATTTCCCGTAGTTAAAGGAAGTCACTGGGATTGGTTTTAAGTCCTATTTTGATTTTCTTCTCCTACAGAACACCATCCTCTCCTAATTTTTTTCACGCTTTTTGAAAGCAGCTTTATTGAGGTAAGATTCACCTATCATAAAATTCACCTGAGGTCAGGAGTTCGAGACCAGCCTGACCAACAAGAAGAAACCCCGTCTCTACTGAAAAATACAAAATTAGCCGGGTGTGGTGGCTCACATCTGTAGTCCCAGCCACTTGGGAGGCTGAGGCAGGAGAATGGCTTGAACCCGGGAGGCAGAGGTTGCAGTGAGCCGAGATCAAGCCATTGCACTCCAGCCTGGGCGACAAGAGTGAAACTCCATCTCCAAAAAAAAAAAAAAAATCACCCATCTACAGCGTACAAGGATGTTTGGTAAATCTCCCGTGGTGTGCAGCCATCTCCTCCATCCGGTTTCAGAATATTTTCATTGCCTCAATGAGATCCCGCAGCCTGTGTGCTTCCCGTTCCCGCTCCCCATACTGACAACCGCCAGTCTCCTTTTTGTCTCCATCAGTTTGCCTTCTTAGGACATTTCTTATAAAAAGAATCATGCAACCTTTCACGTCTGGCTTTCTTCACCCAGCATAAAGTTTTTGAGATCAGCCCCCCAGGCACGTCTGGGCGGCTCTTTCCTTTTGATTGAACAGCCTGGTTTCTTTCTTATTGGAGTGCAGGACCGATCACGAGTCAGTTGGGCCCGTGGTTCTCCCCCGGGGCCGACTGCCCCCAGGGGCATTTGTCTGGAGACATTTTTGGCTGTCACACCTGGGTGGGGGCCGCTCCTGACATCAAGAAGATGGGGAAGCTGCTAAGCGCCTGCAAGGCACAGGGCAGCTCCGCACTGGGAGTTACCCCGCCCAGGTATCACCAGCGCCAAGGTGGAGGATCCTGTGTTAGACTTCACCGAATTTTCACTTACCATCCAGACGCCTGTCTAGAACCAAGTGGTCCACGACGTAAACCTCCTTCCCTTTGAGAGTGCTGCATGCCACTGCACTGGAGTTTTTGTTTAATTTTTACATAGATTTGAAATACAAACTCTTTTGTGGAATTGATGACTTTTCTCACCATTTGGGTAAATTCTGGAATCTCCTAAAATATTATTGGTAGTACGTGCTATCCACGAGAGGAAGATGAGGAGAAAAACAGTACAACCCTTGGCTCCTGGTTGAGATATCCACACAACCTGGTTTTAGAAATAGAAAAATCTCAAGTGGTTTGGCTGACGCAGGCTAAGATCCCATGAAGCTGCAGAAACAGGTGGGAAGCTTATGGTAAAATCATATAATAAAGTACATTCCATTTATTCAGCAACAAGTTGCATTTTGTTTGTTTTTGTGGTGTGAGGACCAGTGTTCCACATTCTGGTTCCACTGTTCGTGTGAAGGAATAAAGTTCACAGTGGAGTAGAGGTGAAAAGGAAACAGATCTAAAGAAACAAAACTAAAGAAGTTCTTTTCATCCAGCATTTGGCACAGCATAAAATCCCTTTAGGAGCAAGAAGAAATCAGCCTGAATTAAAATAGTTTGTTTTATCTGAGACCAGGGACTCGCTGACCGCTCACTTCTTTTTCTCTGGGGTGGCTGAGATGCCAAGACATGAAATTCCATCTCTCAGTTCTTTGGAGCTCTGTGTGTTGATAAATTAGAAACAAAGCACTCTGTTTGGAGCTTAATAACGTAAAAGGAGACTGCTGTGATGTGAGTCGGTAAACTGTAGCTGGCAGAGGGTACCTTTGGAGATTTGACAAATAAACAATGGCAGCGTTTCAGCTGCCCAGGCAGTCTCCTCTCCCTGACCCCTCTTTTGCTCCAGTGGGCAACTCTGTGTCGGCCCTACGAGGACATGGGGAGGTGGTGGGACCTGCCCTGGGGGCTCTGCTGCAGCCTCGGGTCCCTCATCTCCTTCCTCTTTGTTTTGACACAAAGAATAACCACACCAGAAATATATGGTGAGAGTAAACTGAGGGCAAAGCACACACACACACACGCAGAACGCATGCATAAACACGTGTGCACATGCACATATACACGTACACACAACACATGCATGTACAATACAACATGTGTGCCTATGCACACACAGAGACGATACACACAGATACACCTATGCACAGATGCATCCACATATCCACATGTACAGAATGCTTGCATACACTTACAGTATGTGTGCACACCATACATGCATACCCACATACATGTGCATGCACATGCAGGCAGACATACATGATGCATGCATACACGTATACAACATGTGCACATATATACATATACGCAATGCATGCAGACACATGATTCATGTATATACACATACAAAGTGTGTATGCACACTAATACAGGACTCACATACACACACAGATTCTTCAGAGTTATTGCAGGCACTTGGACGCATTCTTTATTCATCACTGCCAGATCAGTATTGTGTCCTGTGTTACAGAGGAGGAAGCTGATGCTAAAAGAGGTTAAATAATTTGCTCCAAGCCACACAGCAGGTAAGTAATAGAGCCTGGGTGGAAACCACGTTCTCTCCAAATCTGAACCCCAAAGAGAAGCAGCACAAAGGAAGTATTCCCTTTAAAAAGATGTGCCTCCACACGCAGGTGTTCCAGCCCAGTCATCCCAACACCACCGAGCACCACTCACCTGTGCTCGACGCGGGCATGGAATTCTACCTGAACGTGAAGCACAGGAGTGTGATGATGGACGTAATCCCTCTCTCTTCCCCACCCATCCCCCCGAAAAGAAGGAGATGTAAGCAAAGCCCCCTGCCCCGCAACATGTTTCTCTAAACCATTCCAGGAATAAGTAGTTTGCTTTTTGGCTGTTGGAGGTGGTGGCAATGGGAGAGGTTCTGAATTCTCTGTGCACATCTTTTTCTCCAGAACTGGTGACAGGATGAAGCTCTGAGAACCCCAGGGAGGAGAGTGGTTAGTGGTTGCTGTTACAGTCCTCTCAGGAGTGTTCTTCCCTGAAGGTGACTTTCTGTCCCCCAGAAAGGTTTGCGGCTGATGGAGGCCTGCGGACCCTCAAGAAGCAGGAAGCTCCCAGCTCTGTGAGAAGCTGTTACCTATGAGAACTCAACGCCCAAGCTCTGCTCCCTGAACCCACACAGGCTCCCTGGGCAGAGCTGGGCTCAGCCCCCAGGACTTCCCTTCTCTTTGTTTCTGTGATTGCCTTCTCATTCTTGGGTCTTCTTTGGAGACATTTTATTTTGTAAATTTGAGGATGTCAATTGCTATTATTATTATTATTTTGAGATGAAGTCTTGCTCCGTTGCCAGGCTGGAGTGCAGTGTCGTGATCTCTGCTCACTGCAGCCTCCAACTCCCGGGCTCAAGCGATTCTCCTGCCTCAGCCTCCCAAGTAGCCGGGATCACAGGCGTGTGCCACCACGCCCACCCAATTTTTGCATTTTTAGTAGAGATGGGGTTTCACCATGTTGGCCAGGATAGTCTCGATCTCCTGACCTCGTGATCCGCCCTCCTCAACCTCCCAAAGTGCTGGGATTATAGGGGTGAGCCACCACGCCCGGCCATCACTATTATTTTTTAAACGGGGACTCTGGCACTCAGGAAATGTTTATCCCAACTTTGGAGACATACTATGAGCTAATGTGCAGCCAGGGAGAAGTGATATCAGCCCTAAAAATAGTGAGATTCCTCAGGCCACTCAGCCCTTGCCAGAGGCTGGCTTCCCGCACGGCCAAGTGACTGGACTGAGTCCATTCCATGTGTATTGGCCACCTTCTCTACCAGCGAACGCGAAGCATTTCATTTCTTCTTAATGTCAACAAATTTTAAAGGACAAAAATTGTATATGTTTATGATGTACAATATATTTTGAAAATACGTACACATTGTAGAATAAGTACAAGCCATCCATGGGGCAATTCAGTGAATATAATTAATAACAATGTATTGTACGCTTGCAAGTTAGTAAAATCACTTGAAGTATTCTCACCACTCAAATATAAGTATGTGTGGCAATGAATATGTTGATTAGCTTGATTTAACCCTTCCACGAAGCATTTTGATGAGTTTTTAAACCCTCCTCCTGTTGTCCTTAGAAAAACGTGCTTTTCACAACTTCGGAAAGGAAAAGGAGATGTGCCTCGTTTTCGCTCCGGAGGGCAGGATGGCCACTAGAAGAAGGGGCTTCTCCCCGCCTGCCCACTCGCCAATGGTTTTCCAAGCTTCGTGTCCTTCAGCGTCAGGCTGAAGCTGCGAGTTCCCTCCTCAGACTGCTGGGAAACTTGCTTAGGGTCACAGAGTTAGAAACGGCCTCGCCAGGTCGCAAGCAGAGCCCTGGCCCCGAAGCTGTGTGGTCCTGCCTGGCAGACCCCAGGCTTTCTGTGGCTTGCTGCGCCGTGAGGGCCCATGGAAGCCCTCCCCAGAGGGGCTGGTGGAGAGAGTTCGGGATTGCGGGCTCTGGGATGTGAAGGGAGCAGACTGCGGGGCAGAGGACTGTCAGCTTCCAAAATGCTGCCGGCATAAGTGCTGCTGAATGAGTGATTCATTCTGGGAGTGTGGGGTTTGGGTGACACTGAGTCCCTGTCCTCCGAACATCGACACACGGCACCTCCATGTGGGCAGGGAGCACAGGTGCCCACCTCCCATCCCCTGAGACAGGGCTGATAGCATTGGCTAAGACCTTAGGGTGAAACACGCCCGCATGGGGCTCAGCACTGAGGACTGAAGATAGAAATCCATATTCAAATAGCCATTCTGAGGATTTCTGCTGCACAGGCTGATTTCTGGTCAGATCTGGTCAGCACTTCGTGGTCTGGGCCTGGACAGGCAGCTGACCAGACCCGAGCTGGGCCGGGGCCCGGCTCACCATTTTTTGGCTGGCTCTTTATTGGATTATATTTCTTTCAGTTTTGTTGCTAAAAGTTCTTTTGGGGGTTTTCTGCTTAAAACCAGAACCTGCACATCCACGTAAAGGGGCTCCCTACAGTGGGCTGCGGCAGTGGCCGGGGAGGTTCCCCACACACTGCTGTGACTTGTGATAACATGAGCATTGCTGGCTGGCGCTCTAGGCCTAGCGTGGCTTCAGCTCATTTTTGATATTCTAGATGCAAACACGTAAAGACGGATGTTCTGACATGTTATTTTGGAGACCCTTCTCGTGCTCTGCCCGCCCCAATGTAGGCTCTGAGGGGACCCTGAAGCCACTTTACCCTGCTTACCCCAGAGCAGTGCTTGGCACGGGGTGGGCACTCTGCATATGCCTTTAGAGGGAGCAAAGCCATTCAGGTTGAAATCACCTTCTCATGAACCCAGGGCTGACACAGTGGCAGGGAATAAACGCATGCAGAGTCACAGACTCACGGCTGGTTGTGCATCCGAGCCTGTCCTCTCCATGCTGGCGTTTCCTACAGGCAGACGGGCCTCGGAGAAGTGCCCCAGACCCCCTGGCACACTGCACCCATCGAGTCTGAACAACTTCACTGTAGATTAACAGAAGGGTTGTGGAGAGGCCAGGATCCAGTCTGGGGGTCCTCAGATATGTCAAGAGCTCACTGAAAAAAGAACTTTGATGACAGCTTCCCAAATGGGAGTTAATGACAAAGATACAGAGAAGTAGTAATAGCAATAGTTACAAGAGCCGTAGCAATAGCAGCGGCAGTAACAGTAGTGGTGCTGTAGTAGGAGTAGTTGTAGTACTCATATTAGAAGTCACAGCAGTAGCAGTAGCAGCAGTGCAGGAGCAGTGGCAGGAGTAGTAGTGGTCGTAGCAGCAGCAGCTGCAGTAGCTGTGGTAGGAGTAGTCCCAGCAGTTGCCGTAGCGGTGGTAGGAGGAGTAGCAGCAGCTGCAGTAGCTGTGGTAGGAGCAGCAGCAGCAGCAGTCGCAGTGCAGTCGTGGCAGTAGCAGCCTGGGTAGCAGTAGCAGTGCTACAGCCACAGCAGCAGTAGAGCCTCAGTAGCAGCAGCAGCAGCAGCAGTAATAATAATAGTAACAGGAGCAGCCACCCTTTTGTGAGCACCTCCTATGTGGCAAACACTGTAGTAGGTATTTCACTCACTACTAGAAGGAGCCCTGTTGAACACTCTTCATGGCTTCCGTTCCCCCATGGCATTTGAGCCCCCTTCACTGGCCTCACGGGAACCCCTGGCCGCGGTGCCTGCCCACTGCTCAGCCCTTCTCTGGCCACATGCCCCACCAGCACGCAGCCTGCATCCTCCTTTCACTTCCTCAAAGGCTTTGTGCCCTCTCCCCTCTGCACTTTCCACCCCGACCCCACTGGCCTGTCTCCCTCACCTCCACGGACCTCAGGTTAAGTCATGCATGGTGAAAGCTCCTGCATCTCAGATATGCTGGTTCCCTGTTACTGTCATTGCAGCTCAGTCCTTTATCTCCCAGTCCAGAAAAGAAGGGTGTGCTGGAGAAAGGACAGGGCCCATGGAGGGGCGCCAGTGCCACCTGAGGGAGCGCCCACGGCAAGAGCTGGAGCAAGCTGAGAAAAAAAGATGTAGCATTACATTCTAACCCCCAGAGCAAAATAAACACCCACAAGCCCATATTGGTACAGAAAGTGCAAACTCAGCGAGAGGAGCGCGTTCATCTGCCTTGCCCACCGCCCGCCGTTGTGCCCCTCCAGGCCCTCGCAGGGAACACAGTGCGTCGCAGGTGCTTCGTAAAGGACAGTGGCGTGAAGGCAGTGGATGTGTGCCAGGCGAGGGTGGCGGCCGGAAGGTCCGCTGGTGCCCGAGGGAAGCGGTCGGGATCAGAGTTGGAACTCTGCAGCTGGCTTTAAACTTGCTTTTTTCTGACTGTCTCCCAAAGGTGAGGAAAAGTCAATTGGATTCTTTGTTCTCACATCCCAAAGACAGTCAGGAGCCAGGACTGGCATTTTACAGCTCGGCAAGAGGCTGACCTGCCCCCAGAACGTGGAAAGGATTGGTCTTTACAGTTTGTGATGCCACATTTCATGAATCTGAGAATCCATTACCACACATGGTCTTGCTTTACCAAATGCAAAAGGGCAGATCAAAGCATCATTAAACTTGTATCATTCAAACTGTAGTTTTGAAAAGTTCAATGAGAATGCTCTGCCCGTGATAAGAATCACAGGAGATTCTTTGAGTGCTTTATCCTGGGAGAGCTGAGTGGCACGTTCAGCAGTGCGGATGCTTCTCACGTTACGGTCGGTGGCCCCTGCTCCGCGGGGCCGGAGCGGTTCACCGCCTGGCTTTCGAGTGTTCGGGTGTAAATTTGGCACAGGCATATGCCGGTGGCTTCTACGGAATCCATGTAAGGATTGCACGTTGGATACCAAGCTTGCCGGTGACGCACTGGCTGACATGCCCCCGGCGCGTCCCTGTTTCCTGGCCGCTGCAGCAGCCTGAACTCAGCTCTGCAGAGCAACTTAGCTTTCCTGAACCTTAGTTCGTTAAGAGCTATTTTTAGAAAAATTAGGACTGAGGTTTGATTCCTGGTTTTAGGCTCCCCAGGCTGGCAGAAGCTGGAATTGCTTCAAAGCCACCAATTCCTCCTTTGGCCACTCACCAGTACTCCTTCTGCTGAGGGATGAGGAGCCACCAAGGCAGACAGAAGTCAGCCGAGCTCTGCTTGTTCCCCTCACACTGGCGAGCTCCTAAGTGTGTCAGTGGCTGCTCCAGGTAGTGTGGGCATAGCCGGGGCCAGAGAGACCAGCTCCCTGCTCTCCAGGGGCCAGCATCTCCATGGATTCAAATGCAACTGACTGACATGGATTAAAATATGTGAGTACAGGTTTCATGGAGAAGTGATCGATTCCTTGGGCTGTAGCAGGGAAAATACCAGAGGAGCCTCAGACATCTTATGGGGCCAGAAAATCAAGAGGTGCTTGAAAAAGAAAGGGTTGTGTCAAGAAGTCACGTGACTAACCTGAAGGCGCTTCCAATGGCCAAACGTGCAGCAATCTGAGCAACAAAATAAATAATGAGAATAATGGATCCTAATCCACAGAATAAAAATGAATATCCATAAGTCCGGATTGATGTAAATACATAATTGAATAAGTAATAAACAACAGAGAAGAGACGGTTCTTCCTCGTAGAAGAATCCAGGTTAATGATTGTGGAAGGAATGAGAAAAATACAAAATCACCACTAGGCAAACTTTACAGCAGCAACTGCTGTCAGCAGGAGCCACAGGGGGACACTGAAACCACTGGGCAAGGCTTTGAGAAGCAGCTGTCGCAGCTGATGGAGAAATCCTGCAAGCGCCACCTTCGCCAGGTGATCCAGGGAAACAGCACCACCCCAGGACCACGGACATCACATCCCCCAGACACGTGGCAGTGAGGAGAACACACGCCCCTCGGTGGGATTCCTGTCAAACGTGCACTGGCCTCAGTGCAGCCGAAGGAAACAGACAAACCCAACAGAGAGGCAATCCGCGGAGTAACTGACCAGTACGGAGTGTGGGGAGCACGAGAGACGCGGCAGCTCTTGGACACGCCGTGGAGAAGACTCTACTGACCAGCTCCTCTGTGGAATAAAGTCAAAGCGCTTAGGACAAAAAGACACTTTTAGCCGGCCGTGGAGGCTCACACATGTCATCCCAAAACTTCGGGAGGCCGAGGCAGGTAGATCATGAGGTCAAGAGATCAAGACCATCCTGGCCAACATGGTGAAACCCTGTCTCTACTAAAAATACAAAACTTCACTGGGTGTGGTGGCACACGCCTGTAGTCCCAGCTACTCAGGAGGCTGAGGCAGGAGAATTGCTTGAACCCGGGAGGCAGAGGTTGCAGTGAGCCGAGATCGCACCACTGCACTCCAGCCTCCAGTCTGGTGACAGAGCAAGACTCCATCCAAAAAAAAGAGACACTTTTAAACCCTGGCAGCAATGAAGCATCATGTGGAAACCTTGAGAACCAAGTAAAATGTGCAATAGCAGAGCAGTCACCGAAGGGGCCAAGTGAAGTGGAGAGGAAAAAGGCAGCTGAGTCTGGCCAATGTCCATGGACAGTTAGGGTAATGCAGACCAACATGTCTTATCTTTAATAGCAGGTTTTTACAAATCAGCCTTATTTGAAAAACTGTCTGAATTCTCCTTTGCCTGATGGGTAACTTACTTTGTGCACAGCACTATTTTAGGTTCTATTAAACATAATTAAGAAATAGAATAGAAAATAAGAGTTTACAAGGAGAAATGCACAAGTCAAAGATCAAAAAGCACGTCCATCAAAGAAAAGAGAACCCTGGTGTACTGTTGGTCAGAAGGTCAATTCGTATAGCCATTATGGAAAACAGTGTGGAAGCTCCTCCGAAGATTAAAAATGGAGCTATCATATAATCCAGCAACCTCACTACTGGGTGTATGTCCAAAAGATATTGAAATCAATGTATTGAAGAGTGTCTGCCCTCCCATGCCCACTGCAGGATTAGTCACAATAGCCCAGATCCAAAATAAACCTTAGTGTCCCATCAGTGGACACACGGATAAAGAAAATGTGGTAGATACACACCATGGGATAAGATTCAGCCTTAAAGAAGAAAGAAGTCCTGTCATTGGTGACAACATGGATGGACCTGGAGGACACTTTTCTAAGTGAAATAAGCCAGGCACAGAGACAAATACCACGTGATCTCATTCACGTGGAATCTAAAAATGTCCAGCTCATAGAAGGAGGTAGCACAGTGGTGGGAACCAGGGCAGGTGAGGGGCTTAGGGGCATGTTGGTGTAAGGATACAAAATCTTAGTTAGACGGGAGGAATTAGTGCCAGAGAACCATTGTTCAGCATGGTGACTATATTTAATGACAGTGAATCGTATACTTGAAAGTAGCTAGAAGAGTAGATTTTAAATATTTTCAGTGCACAGAAAAGGGGAGTTTATGTATACATGCTTGATGTAGCCATTCCGCAATGTGTGTGTACACGTATAAACATATGGTACACCATAAATATACACAATGTTGACTTTTCAATTAGCATAGATAAAAGGAAGATTTTCTGACCAAAGTAAGTAGCTGATATAATTATATTACGCTGTTATTAGATGCTAATTACATTACAAAAAAATTTCCATTTGGTTAGGAAAGATCTTTTTTAAGTGCCCATAGATACTACATGTATTCTGAGCTACAACTTTGGGCAGCCTACTACAGGTGAGTGGGTCAGAGAGGCCCCATCCAGGAAGAGGAAGCTGTGGTTTAATTAGAACTGGGAAGGGGGTTCGCCTGTTTCTGCCAAAGACAGAGACTTGAATCATTAGGAGATGGGAATAGGCTGGACGTGAGAGGCAGCAATGAGGTTTGTTTTCTGTTGTTTATCTTTTTTGGGCTGAAGAGGGCAGCTGGGCCACTGGGCCCAAGGTTAGGAGAACAACTGGTGTCATGATAAAGATCTTTCAGGGTTTTGGTCAGATAACTGGGGTTGATTAATGTCAGGGTGGGGCCTAGAGATTCTGAGAAGGAGGAGAGGCGTTCAGCTAGACGCCCAGCGGGTCATGAACGACTCTATGTGCAGAACACCCCCAGAGCCCATAATGAGGTGGCAACATGAGGAGGGGCCGTCGCCTTGCAGAAGACCGAGAGGCCCAGAGGCTCAGAAAAGGGATGAGGCCATTGGATTTTTGCCAGGAAAATGTCACTGGTGGTTTTGGTAAAAGTAGTTCCTCCAAGGTAAAGACCGAACTAGAACTACTCAACTGAAAATTTATTGAGGGGAGGAACCATGCTGTCATACATCTTTGTATTTCCAAAAACATCTAGCCCAGAACATCATCTTCAAATTTTTGACATTGGGGTTCTGTGTTTTCGTGCTAAAAGCTTCAACCAAAGCCGCATTTCAAGCAATTAAGAAAAAGGCATCTTGGGAGGCCAAGGCAGGCAGATCACGAGGTCAGGAGTTCGAGACCAGCCTGGCCAAAATGGTGAAACTCCATCTCTACTAAAGATACAAAAAATTAGCTGGATGTGGTGGTGCACGCCTGTAATCCGAGCTACTTGGGAGGCGGAGGCAGCAGAATTGCTTGAACTTGGGAGACAGAGGTTGTAGTAAGCCAAGATGGTGCCATTGCGCTCCAGTCTGGGCAACAGGGCAAAACTCTGTCTCAAAAAAACAAACAACAACATAAAAAGGCATCAACATGAAAATAAGTAAACAGAGTCAAGATGCGTTTAAGGAATACGTTTTACAATGGAAAGGAGGAGAATGGAAGACCGGCGTAGAGGGAGGGCTTGAAAAAAAGTTAAGGTCAAGAGATACTGTCCTAGGGTTTGACATAAATCAACGTGGTTCATCAATTCTAACGTGTGTTTTCTGCTCTTAAGAAAATATCTATATGGTTTTGCTAATAATACATGTTTATCCCCCCAAAAGTATAAAGTTCAGGGAAAAAGTTGAGACCAGAACAATCTATACCAGTAACGTGTGACCCCATCACCTATGTTGGTAACACATTGGGGATTTCCCCGAGGCTTGCGGAGTTTTCTCAGAGTTAAGATCCTATCATGCATGCAATTTTGCGTATGCTTTCTTCCCTTAACCTCATATCATAAGCATTTTCCCCAAATTAACCAACATTTTCATATAGTTTTCCTAACTGTGTAGATAGATGTGCCACTGCGTATTTAGTTGCCCCCCATGTCTAGATACTTAAAATATTTCTAAGTTTTACAGTAACCAACGCTGAGATGGCCATCTTTGCAAAAGAACGGTCCCATTGCTCTCCAGAAGGAAGCATGTGCATTTCAGCTGCATGGTTATTGTCTTGTGTGTTCTCATTTAAATGGGTGTGAATTTGCTTTTTCTTTGTAGTAATCATTCACTCCTTGATTCATTTATTCGAAAAGATTTTATTTGGAAATTTAACCTGTGGAAACACAGTTCTAGAACCGGCAGTCTCACAGAGCAAGAGAGACGAGGCCCCAGCCCACGTGGCACTCACAGAGACGAACGCCGCAAACGAGAGGCAGAGGTTGGCCAGCACAGGAAGAGAGGTGCTGGGGCAGAAGGGAAGGCGCCTGAGATGTGCGAGTGCCCGGGACACCGAGGGTCCCCCCGAGATGCAGCCTTTGAGTGAAGACTTTAACGAAGGCAGGGAGCAGGGAGTCATGCCACAGGGATTATTGCTGAGGCTGAACATGTTTTCAGTATTGATCGCATTGGGCTCATTCCTTGATGAAACGTGTGGCAGGGGCTGTCCTCACTCCGCAGCTGCTCCTGTTGACTTCGAGCAATTCTACCAACCCGTCCACCTCCACGTGTCCTCTCTAAATGGAATCACAGTGCCTGCTTCACCTCCCTGCTGGGTACTGTGAAAAGTTAGAGGGCTGGTGCAGAATCCCACTAAGTCAGCTGCACACCAGACACGAGGTTGGCCCCTCTGCAGCTTGTCACTGAATACCAGTCTGATGTGACTGCTACGTGGAGTCCTCTGACCTCCTTGGGGGCCTCAGTGTGTAAACAGGTGCCAGGCTGAGCCACCTCCTCCAGGCCTCCAGGCTTCCTCCTCCCAGCATGTGGCTTCATGTTTCAAAACCAGTTTTGGAGAGAATCCTCCCTGCAGTGGCTGTGCTCATAGAAAGGGCCGGGCAATCCCGCCCCTCCACCCACACACCCCCTGCCCTGGTCACTGTGCTCCTCCCAGGGCTACTCCCCGCGTGGGTCTGCCCAACAGGCATGGACACCTGCGGCACTTCCTTCCAGAGCCCGGCAGCCTGGACAGGAAGTTACCTCGCTGTTCCCACCCAGGACCACTCCAAAGCTGTGCTGAAGAAAACCTGCCTGAGGGAAGTGATCAGTGCTACGGTCAGAGGAAACCTAGTTCCTCCTGACCTCCCCTTGGCCCTAACCTGAGACGTCTGGGGCCGGAAATAGAGAAGCTTGCTGTTAACCTCAGTGCCCCCGGCATTCTGCACAGGTCACGAGCCCTCTCTTCCCTGTGTGTCTGCCCATGAGAGCCATGTTCACACACCCAGGCCGAGCCACCTACCTAGCCTGCTTTAGGAGTGAACTTCCAGCTGCTTTTTACAGGACAGTCCTCCTGAACGTCCCTCTGGCGCTGCAAAGCCGGTTCTCAGCCAGACTTGCTACCTTCCATCCCAAATGCCACTCCTCGGTCATGGTTTCCTGTCCCCAGTGATGGCACCGCGGCCCCTGGTACTCAGCCTCTCTGGAGTCCTGCCTCCCGGGGTGTGCAAAGACAGCCCTCCTGAGCAGCACCCTCCCTGACTCCCAGGACCACCCTGGCCCAGCAGCACCCAGTCCTTCCACTGGGGCTCTCTTGCACCTCTAGTCCAGCCTGGAACCCCTGGTACAACATGTCTAATGTGCCTCCCTCAGCCGCCTTTTCCTCCAACTGTGCTGTTCAAAGACTGTGGTTCTCAGATCCCATGAATCAAAATCTCACAGCTGTCAGATGGAAATGCAGGTTTCTGGGTCCACTGGCTGAAGCCAGATTGCTGGTTGGGGCCTGCAAGTGACTCTGACATCCAGTGATGTTGAAGAGCCAGTGACCTGCCCGTGGAGTACGGACTCTCGCTGGCGTTGAGGCTCCCCACAGTCTTCCTGGATGGGCTTCAAACCTTCTTTCTGGCCCCACGCCCTGGGTCCCACCCCATCCCAGACTACTTGCTCTTCCACTCTCACATGGGAGGAGCCAGGCTGCGCTCTCCACCTAGAATTCCTGCTTCTATGGATTGAAATCTCAGGACTTCGAAGTTCAGGTGAAACGCCGCCTTCTTCATGATGCTTCCTTTAGTTCCCCCAGCTGCCTCATCCCCCTTTCCATTTTGTCATCATCGTCTTTCATTCCATCTTCTGCTGCCCTGGAGGATGACACTGCCCCCAAGTGAGTTGACGTGCCCCCAGTGTCAGGCCAAGGGACTGTGCGTGTCCCCTCACAGTGGCTCCGTGTCCTAGCCATCCTTGTGTCTTCCTCAGTACCTTGGTTCTGTGCCTCACAAAAGCTATTGGGTTGAAAGAAATCACAGAACCTGAGAAGAAACCCATGCTTTGTCCAGACTCAGGATGCAATTCTAGCTGGAAACCGTTGCAAGAGGAGCATCACCAACGTCAAATCCTGCTTTTGCAAGCCCCCTCGCCAGAAGGCAGGGAGGATGTGCAGTAGAATGTCACCTCGCTTCACAGGCCAGGGCACCACTCTGGAGCAGGGGCTCAGAAAAAGGCAGAGAAGTGTTTGCTGGCATGTGGGGAGTGCAGCATGGGATACCAGTCAGGAGGGGTGGAGGGGAGGAGGGCTTGGATGGGCAGTGGCCCCGCACCCCACAGCATGGCAGGTGGAGGGGAGGAGGGCGTGGCACGTCAGCAGGATGTGCATGGCTCCTGCTTATGTTTCTCTGAGACACCTGGTCACACCGTAGGGTTTGTGGTCCCTGGAAAAGTAAAGTCCCTCCTGGGGTTACACAGTGCATGCTGGGACATCCTCCTCCACTACACGAGTGAATAAAGCCAACAGAAATCTCGCTCAGACTGCCGCAGGGACGCATTCCCTGTAACTCTCAAGTGTCCTTCCGATACCAGATGGCCCCGCAGTGCCTGAGTCCTGAGAATCTGCTGCCAGGGGAGATCACAGCAGAGTCCCCCACACCTCACCATCAAAGGCCGGGGAGGCGACGGGCCCCACCTCCGCTGAGGATGGTGTCGCCGAGACCAGAAGCTGAGTATAAGTCGACATTCAAAGAATAGACTTTCCTTGAAAATTATTCAATAGGCCAGTGCGAGAAAACAGTGCCCACTAAATACACAGTCACCAACTTTATGTTTTAACAGGGACATCGAAATGACCACATCCTGCAGCTAAACTTTGCACCTGGAACTTGAACTTGATTTTCAGATGGAATTCGGAAGTTTCCATGAATTAAAAAAGGAGGGTGGTTTACAATGCATAAACCAGACTGGCAGAGGAGAAGAATGTATTAGGGGCTTTTTACTATAGACAGTATAAAAAGAAGTAAGGAAAGAGTACAGACTTCACCCCCAAAAGGAAGGCAAATAACTCATAAAATGAAATGTTCACATAAATCACAAATTAGCAACATTTAACATTTTAAGCTTCCCAAAAGTTCTGTGCAGTCCACTCTTGATGAGCAGATGGAACCTGGAAGAATTAATCTGTGAAACTGTGACGGTCTCATCAGAGACTGCAGCCACCCATGAGTGTTCAAGGTAAAGCAAAATGCATCTGCCAAAGAAGTGTAATTAAAATATGCACAGCGTAACTCCTGGGATCTTATATTTGATGTAAGTTAGCTCCATTTACACTTAGCAGATAATACCAAATTAAAACAGAGACTAAATTCAGTGAGCAGAGAGAAAAGCCTAGCCCATGGATTTATTCTCAATGCACTGCCTCCTGGCTTTGGTGATTTTGCAAAGAATTGAAAGAAAAAGCACAACATTCAGAATAGAAAGGGAATTTCTGAAGGGAGTTTCATAACTGAAATTTCAGTTTGAACTGGATGAGGGGCGCTGTTTAGTTCAGTGACTACTGAGGACCTCCGGCGGGCTTCGGGGTGTGCAAAGAAAGCCAGGATTCAGCCTGCCCCTGTGGAGGGCCCCGCAGCACAAAGGCACCAAGAAGTGATGGCGAGAGGACAGCCAGGGTGCTCACAAGCTCAGCAGGAAGGAGGCTCACATCTCATGGAAGGCTCAGAATGGTTCTGGTAGAATTGTCCTCTTGAAACCCTCTGCTGCCATTATTGGGTGCTGGCCAACAGGCCTTGTGCAAAACACTGACAATAGCATCCACCTTTCCAGAATGCTGGCACGTTCTGGGCAATGCTCAGACTGTCCTGTGAGTTGAATGCCCCTGGCAGATGCATGTCCACTCCCACAGGGCCATGGGGCCTCCCTTGTCTCACTTCTCTGCTTTGACCCTTCCCAGAACTCTGAAGGTTTGAGGTGAAATGACTGAGCCACACCTAGTGCACGAACAAGCACCAGGGCCTCTCTGCAATGGCTGCTTCAAGGGCCACCGAATAAGCATTGCCTGGTGCCCCCAGGTATTCCTTCTTTTGCTCACTGGACCACCCTGAGAAGCCTCAGGGGGGCAGGAACCTCTCTACAGCAGCAGGAGAGGGTGGAGGCGCAGCTGACAGGTGCATCTCACGCCTCCATGTCCTCCATGGGGAGGGAATGGGCTAAGAGGCAAGTGGGGCAGAGGCCTAGGCCAATGTGAAGGGTCAGGAGTAAGGGGGTAGAAGACTGGAGGGGGTGAATCCAGGAGGCAGCTGAGGCTGCACTGTGCAAACACAAGCCTGGTTACGTCTGTGTAGCTTAGCTTCCCCAGCCCACCTGAGCCAGACGGGTCTGCCCGTGCTCCCCGCTTCCACTGACATCCAGAAACTCCAAATGACCTCTCCCATCTCGATGTGCTCATCTCCGAAGCCAAATCTTATAGCCTGCCTCTCTTCCCCACCAGGCTATAGCGGGAAATCATTGAGGAAACCACGGTTGAATACGTCGCACAGCCTCTCTCGTGTCTGAGAGGAGGCTTCATAGCCAGCAGGCTGCCGCTGGTGGGCAGGTGCTGCATGGAGGTTCTGCGCCTCCTGTGCGGTGAGTGGGAAGGGCAAGGAGAGCTTGTCAGTGGAGTGGGCCAGGCTGTCACATCAGATGGGCCAGGCCTCCCATCGCTCTCTGTGTCCTAAGAAATGTCTGGACTTGAGTGCGTGGGTTTGTGGTACTGCAATGCCACCGTGCCTTGGGGAGCCCCCAGGCAAGCCCAGAAAGTTCTAGGAGGCCACAGCCCTTCACTCAAGTTCAAAGGTTCAAAGCGGGGATTCCACGTCACCTTGTGAAGGTGCCCACCCCAACAGACTCTGCGGCTCTGCAGGGCACGTCGGGGGCAGACCCCTAAAGCCTCGTCCCAGTGGAACTGCCCTCCCACTGGGCCTGGGGAGCCGCTCACGCTTCTGAAACAGGAAACATCAGCTGCATTCCTGAGTGGGAGCCTCAGAACATTAGCAAGAAGATAATGTTCCAACTTTTTAAAGCTAAGTATGTGTGGAGGGAAGCTGAAAGAGGACTTCGGACGAGTCGCCTAATGTTGATGTTGAAATTGACTTAACGACCCTCTGGCTAAAATCTGTTCTGGCTTGGGAAGCACCTGAACCCTCATTCTCCCGCCGCTGCTCTGACCCCTGGAAAGCAAGGAGCAAAGGCACATTCAGCAGCTCCCGCTCCAAAATGCCCTCCCGAGTCCTCCCAAGCAGCCAGAGGACGACGCCACACCCAGAGCCCAGAGCAGCCTGGAAACCAGGCCTCAGGTTCCTGGCCCATTTGTCATTGCCTAGGGTCCTCCTGCCAGGAAGGAGCCAACCTTATCTCCCATCCTGCCCTGCCTAGAGAAGCCCAGTTCTTCCATCAACATTCTGCTCAGATGTCACTGCATGTTACGTCTTCCTCACACACTCCCACCAGCCTTACCGCATCATGCTTGGTTTGCTGAGCTATGTGTGGGTCTTTCCTTCCCAACCCTTCTCTCCCTCAGAGGTGCAACGACTTCATATTGAGGCTGTCCATTCCCCCACTCCTGACCCATCCACCAAGCCTGGGAGGCGCTGGCTTAATGCATCACAGTTAAAAGAAATGAATGGTTGAATTGCACAGAGAAGACACTGCGCCCCATGAGATGTGCGCAAGATCCCTGCAGCACCTGTTGGGAGGCTCTGCCCAGGTAGCACTTGGGAAAGAAGGATGTATGCCCTGGGCTGCTGGGAGCACTGTGGGAACTCTGGGATGCCCTCCTCCTAAGAGCTGTGCTACCCTGATTTGGAAACAAGACAGAGGCTTCTCTCCGGGAAGAAAACATGTCCCCTCTCCACACAGGATCCACCTGGCTGGGGAATCGGCCTAGCTGGGGACCAGGTGGGCATGCTAAGGAGGAACCGGGCTGTGTCTGAAGGAAAGATGCCAGCAGGATGCAGGAGAGCACTCGTGGTCCTGGGGTCTGAGAGTGCTGGGCCAAGGAGGTGTGGGGAGCACGGATTCATACGAGACAGACCGGTTCAGTCTGTGGCCATGGTCCTGGGGCACAGCCCTGAGCACCCAGCAAGGCCCCAGGAGATGCTGAAACACATGGCTAGGATGACTCCCAGGAACGTGACTACATTGACTACATTCTTGCATTGACTACAGGAAGCCAGGCAGAAGTGCTGCAGCCAGGGCGTGCTGTGGGAGAAGGGCTGGGAGGATGGAGCTTGCACACTGTGTCGGAAACCTTCACATAGTCCTTGTCCTCAGTAGGAGCCAAGGTGGGGGTGAGGAGAGGCCCACTTACCAAAACCTCAGAGACCCCGTGCGGAATCTGTGCTTCTCGTTTCTGCAAATCTGGGCTCTGTGAGGTTCCAGGAGACACAGCAGGGGTGCACTGGACTCTAAGCTATGGGAGGCCTCTGGGAGGCTCGTTGGGTGGAGCTTAGCAGCAACAAGGCCCATGTTGACCCTGGTCATCAAGAGGTGTGGAGCTGCTGCTATACAATGGGGCAGGACCCCGGCAACCCATCCAGGCACCTCTTGGCTCTCCCTGTGTGTACTGATGGAAAATGGTACGTGGAGATGCAACACCCCTGGACCAGGAGGGACATGGTGACCAGTTCGAAGCCCTCAAGGATGAAGGCTTGGGTCTGGCCACTGAGCTGTTGAGGAAAAGGTGGGAGCATCTAGAAAGGACAGAGTGGGAGGTACTTGATGAGTCTTCACTGGGGTTCCAGCTGCAGTGGCTGAGGCTGGAATTTGTTCCACGAACTTTCCTCGTCTAAGTTTTCTCCAGGATAATGTTGCTGTTTGAATTTCAGATAAATAACAAGTAGTTTCTTTAGTGTAAGTACATCCCAAATATTGCATGGAGTACACCCATACTAAAACAAGTTATGCAATGTTTACCAGAAATTCCAATTTAACTGGGAGTTTTGCATTTTTATTCGCTAAAACTGGCAACCCTCCTCCAGGGACGGAGGCCCACTGGAACCAGGAGGAGCTGCCCTCAGGAGCTGTGAGAGAAAATGGGTCACAGCAGAACGAGTTGTAGACTTGGGTGGATGTTGCTGGGCGCTGCTTGGATTCCCACTTGGGAGTGAGAGGTTCATGCCCTCGGGCAATGGGACTCCTCCTGGGAGGTGGTTCTCAGCAGGCAGCCTTCTGTGGCGATTGCACCAGCTGGAGAAAACCACCTTCCCAGGTCACGTCTCCTCTAGAGGCAGCTGGCACCCAGTGCCAGCTCAGTCAGGGTGTGGGGGCCCTATCTCTTCACTCCTCGTTGGAACAGGCTCGTCCTAGCTCCAGAGCTTTCTATAGCATTGACTGGAGTCCATTTGGCTTGGCGTTGCATCCAGGCACCTCTCGGCCAGTTCTGCTCCCTTCCCCTTGACCAAGCATGCTCCATAAGAATACACGCCAACCTCCATCTCAGAGTCTGCCACTGTCCTTGTTAAGGGCTGAAGGGGGACTAGAATCATTGTCAACAAAAGCACGACCCAAGAGGCAAGACATAGTCATGTTTAGAGCTTATTACTCTGAGCCCCTCACTGCTTCTAGATGTCATGGTTCAGAGGTGATTGAAAGACAGCTGTGTTTCCCAATGTCTGCTGGAGAACTAACTCGGCACGGCCGGTGAGACAGCGTCTCTAACTCTGCCTGTCTCCCCGGTAAACTTGTTCCTCCTCCTCACTTCTCTATTGAGGTTCTTGGTAATAGTATCTGCCTATATTCTCAGAGGATAGGTATGTTCCGAAACCCCTAGCAGATGCCTGAAATAGAAGATAGTACTGAGCCCTGTATAGACTATGCTTTTTTCTGTGCGTACATAGCTAGGACAAAGTGTAACTTATAAATTAGGCAGAGTGAGAGCTTAGCATCACTACTAATAGCATCAGGCAATGATGGCCATACGCTGTCATGAGAGCTGTGGATGTTGTGCTGCCTCTCTAACATCTCACTGCGTGGCACTTGCCCTCGAATGGCCTGAGGGCTGCCGCATGGCTGACGGGCCAGCAGCACACACAGCGGGGTCCGCTGGACAAAGCAGTGGTTCACATCCCAGGAGGGAGGAAGTGGGACCCTGCGCGATGTCACCACCCTGCAAAGAATGGCATGCAACTTAAAACACGAAGTGTTGATTTCTGGAATTTTCCATTTCACATTTTCCGACCGAGGCTGCCCTCAGGTAACTGAAACTGTGGAAAGGGAAACGGTGGATACAGGGGACTCCTGTGTCATTCCCGATCCTGCAAACCCTCCAGCAACCCCTGACTCCCCGACCACCCCACCCCCGCCAAGCACGTTCACTCAGCCCCATACCTGCTTGTCCTTCCCTCCTCTGCCACCCATGCACCTGCCCATCTGAGAGCTCTCTGTCTCACCTCGAGGCCTCCCAGGCCTCCTGGCCATTGTTCTCTCTCGGGGGTACCCACATTATTATGGCCGGATAATTCCTCCTTTACTGTAGTTCTTACCTTATTACGGGGGAATATGAGCCAAGGCCATGCGACTCGCTGCCAGGTAGAAACTAACAGAGCCAGCACATGCTTCTCCCGTATCCTTCTCTCCATCAGGTGGCCAGGAATGTTCTGGATCCCCGTGGCTTTGCCATGGATATCTCATCTGAAAGAGAAGTAACCCCCAGAATCTCAGGGGTCTCGTTATCACGGCATAATCTAACCTTTCTAGAAGGATACACTCCTCTATCCAGCATGCCCAGAATCTTATATGTGACAAGTGGCGGTATGCTGTTTCACAAAGTTTCACTGCAAGAGCCGTTGATGAACTTTAGAATAACCCAACATTGGGAGTTGTTACAAATGGGTGGAATTAGACAAAGCCATTTGCCTTTCACCTCTTGCTTCAGTTTTCAGAAAAATGCCCAAAGGTATTGCAAACCATTTGCATTTTCATTGGCTTGGTTAAGGAGTTGGCAGTGTCAGCTGGCCCTGGGTAAAGCCACGTCACTGTTTCCGTAGAGAGCATGACACGTCAGAGAGGAGGGAAGTGTTGCCAGGATTCCTCTTAGAACGCTGGCAAGAAGAGGAGGCGAAAAGGGAAGAGCTGTTTGTAAACAGGGAAAGGCGATGACTTCGCCTCGTATCCTTGACTTCTCATTGTAATCTGTAATCGCTTACAATCACAAGTCTCATTTCCTACAAGCCTGAAAGTGGGTTCTATTCTGCATCTAGGAAGAAGCCCTGCTTACTAACTTTGTGCCCTCAAAGAGATCACAAGCTGGTCCTGAACACCCTGTGTCCTGCGAATGCTTACTGTCGAAGCTCTGCACATTTTCTCATTGAAGGCACTCAGGGCATTCTGCAAATTAAATTAGGAAAATGTATACAGCTCTACATGGAAAAATCCAGGTTTATGCTCTGTATTGTATTACCAAAGAATTTATCACTTTTCAAAGAACATTCAATTATTTTAAACTGAGTGTGCAGTGAGAGGATTTATAATATAATCTCATTTCCAGAGTGTTCCATCCCAACTCCTCTCTGGTATAAGTAGCTTAGAAGGTTAGATATTTTTTTCCCAGAGGATTAAACGTTCGAGAAGAGTGGCTAAGAGGCAGCACCGGCTTTCTCTCATTTCCTAAAGTGAATTTAGCCTTGTGAAGAAGAATAAAGTGAAGGTCAATGGTTAGATCCATGGCTTAAAAAAAATGCAGCTTTCCTTAGTCTGAACTTACCATAACCAAAAAGGCCACGAGGCAGCCATTAATGATCCGAAGTTGCAACAGAAAGAAGAAAACACTTAGGGTTAAACGAGGATTCGGTGGTCACTTGCTGCCAACCTCCACTTCGCAGGGGCAGAGGATGAGCTCAGGGAAGACTTTCTGGCCCACCCTGACTTGACCAGCGATGCCAGCGCCAGAGTGAAAATGCCCCTCCTGTGACAGCCTGCACTCAGAGGCTGATGCTGAAACAGTCATGCCAAAGGCAGCCAATCCCTGTGTACAAGGAGAAAAACGTCGTGCCTCAGAGCTGTGTCCCTGGGCCAGTCATCATGTGGCCCTCTCTCGATCTCTGTCCTTCTCCCTACACTTGGCTGAACCCATCTTCCCTGCCTGCCAGGTTTGGTTTGGGGTCCAAATGAGTGAAAGTCTGTGAGACGTCCCCAAGTATTGAAGTGCTTAGTCAATGATAAAAGCCCCGATTTGTTGAACACGACGATGTGCCAGGCATTGCGCAAAGCATCATTTCACCACCACAATAAACACTGCTGGGAGTCAGGGACACGCCTACCCTCCTTGTACACCCAGAAGTAGGACTTTGGTGAAATGGTTCTCTTAAGGCCTCACAGCCTTGAAAACTCAAGCACTTATTTAATCCCCAACAACACTATCTTTTGGCCATGCAATGTGTCATGGCCAATAATTAGATTTGCAAACACATATAACCAAAGACGATTAGAGAAGAAATATATTCTATATCAATTACATGAAAATAACACTTTCAGTATTTTCCTGATTTTTTCTGGTCATTAAAAATGATGGCCCTTTATACTTCTTCGTGGATACAGCTGCATTGTTTTTAACAAATTGTAGCCCCCCCCCCCTTTTAAAGAGTGAATTAGTGCTAGTGAGAAAATAGTGTTATCCAAGAATTTAAGAATCTATGTTGTGGTGTGTGTGTGTGTGTGTGTGTAGGGTGGGTTTTCTAAAATACTTTTCTTGCATGCAAATGTGTAATTTTAAAGACTGGCTTTTAAAATACTGAATTGAGGTAAATTCAGCTTTTCTTACAGACTATGATAAATGTGAAATTGAAAATGGAAATGCTCCATTCAGATTGTGTGCTGACTGCAACCTCAACACACGGATAATTCACTGAAATAAGTAACTTCCTCAAGGAATATGATGGTCAGCCTTTGTTTTGGGTACACATTTAATGAACTGATTTCCTATTAGTTTCTGCTTTTCGGCAAGTTGTGTCATTTGCTGATAAACATCCAGACTTTTACTAAGGAACACTGATTTTCTCAAGTCTCAGTGTGTGGAGGGCGTGGGAATTTGGTGGGGAAGCTTTTCAATTTGAGAAGCTTTGCCATTTTTTGTTTCAATCATGACTAATATATAAAAGTCCTTGGTCAGCATTGCCAGTTGCTACCTGGTCACTGCCTCCCTGAGGGGTAATGAGGCCGTCCAGAGTTTTAATGATTAAAATATTTTATTATTGGTATTCACATCATCATTAAGAAAAATAACTTCTAGTGGATCAATATGGCAAATGAGTAAACCAGAAGATGGCGTTGAAGATTAGCAATTACATTTAAAAACAAGGTAGTGGTGTGAAGGCTCAGAGTTTCACGCAATGACTGTTGTTCTGAACTAAAAGCAGAAGATGTAGATGAGTGAGGGAGGGTATGTTGAAAATGACTAAACCCAGTGCAGAGGACACGTGTACAAAAGTGCAAAAATTTGCCATTTTTATCCTTAGCAAACTCCTCTCTGGTACGTTTGTGAACATTTGAGGGGAAGGTAACCATTGACTAAAATATAATGCAACAAGAAGGCAACGATCTTTGCTTTGTTCACTAATGTGTTCCAAGTGCCTAGGACAGTTCCTGACAAGTAGTAGGTGCTCAAAATATATTTGTCAAATGAACAAATCTGTGAAAGGAAAGGAAGAAAAACAGGTTGTGACCAGAACTTTTTTTGAACAAAACCCTGTTGTTTATTACATAGACTTTGGTAATGGAAAACTTACTTGGGTGAAATAAAAAATGGCATCCTGTTAATTTCTGAGAATGTCTGTTGGTTGTAGGAAAAGCATATCTATCCACACCTCACTACTTGTTTTGCTCTAGCCTAAACTTAGTTTCTCCTTTGCTTAGGAGACATTGACCCAACATATAAGATTAAAACAAAACTGAGAAATAAGTGAAATCAAAAGCTTTTCAAAAGTTGCAAGTTGACCTACGGTGGTGGTGGTCTAAAATCATATAGAAACCAGTGATCTGATGGTTTACCTGAAAATGCGAAGTAAATACACATACTCAGCATCCCAGACCATCTGGTGAAAGCTCAACGGGTGAAAGCTCAGGGGGTTAATTTTGCAATTAAAGACATCTTGGAAAAGTATGTAAAATCGCTGGTCCACTTAAGTATTATTCCTATTTTGGACTATTATTAATTTATTTTGAGATGGAGTCTTGCTCTGCCACCCAGGGATAGTGCAGTAACACCATCTCGTCTCACTGCAACTTCAGCTTCCCAAGTTCAAGCGATTATCGTGGCTCGTCCTCCCAAGCAGCTGGGACCACAGGCGCCCGCCACCACGCCCGGCTAATTTTTGTATTTTTTAGTAGAGATAGGGTTTCACCGTGTTGGCCAGGCTGGTCTCGAACTCCTGACCTCAGGCGATCCACCGCCTCGGCCTCCCAAAGTGCTGGGATTACAGGCTTGAGCCCCAGCGCCCGGCCTATTTTGGGCTGTTATACCCCACTAGGAAACTGCTTTCCTCCAGGTTGAGGTTAAAACGACATTTTAAGGTGAACTGAAGTCTGGAAGTGATTAAACACTTGGATCCTTGGGGATCTCTCCCCGCCGCCATCTCTTTCATGCTAAGATAATTAAAATTTTGGGGCCGGGGCATTGTCTGAGTCACTTCAGTTCACCAGCCTAATAGATGCGAAGGGATGTAAGCATGGCAGGCGCGCAGAGGCAGTATTTGAATCAAGCTCGAGGGAGCCGGGCCATTTCCTATTTCTTCTTAGTGAGTGCGATGCTCTCCAAGCGCCGCGGAGGGGCAGGGTTCTCGGTGCCGGCCTTGCCAGGCGCTCCCGCAGCCTCCACTCCAGCTCCATCTGGACCGTTCCTCCGTCTTCGGTTCCGCGCTCCGCAAAGACAAGTCCCCTTCGCCCCGGACTCCCGCCGCACGCCCCCGTCTCCCGCCCCGGCCACGTCGCCGCAGTTTAGCTGCCGTCGGTGACTGACCGGCCTCCGGAGGTCCCGGCGCAAAGGCGAGATTCGCCTGTCGCACCTCGCCCTTCGCGGGAAACGGCCCGAGGGACAGTCCCCGAAGCCGAGGCGGCGCGCGCCGGGCGGGGGGTGCGCTCTCCGGGCGCGGCGCGGGGGGTCGCCCAGGGCGCGGGAACCCCACGCTTCACGCGGACCCCGGGGCTCGCCGCCCGGCCCCGCTCTCGGCTGCGCAGCCCGCTCCGCGCTGCAACCCGCGGCCCCGCCCCGCCCCAGGCCCCGCCCCGGAGAGTTCTATAAAGTTCCTCTTTCCCACCTCGCGCTCTCAGTTCCACCGCTCGGGCTCGCGACCCACCGCTGCCCTCAGCTCCGAGTCCAGGGCGAGGTAAGGCTGGAGTCGGCCGGAGGAGGGCTGTGAGGCCGATACCACGGAGGACCGCGAGCGCCAGCCGGAGGTTCGATCTCCAGGGCAGCGCCGGGTACCCGGCTTCGGGGCGGGAAGGGAGCGCGCCCGGTCCTGGAGCTCCGACTCCCACCCCATCCGCGCCGAGCCGGGGGCGCTGCTGCGGGCTCCAGGGCCCACCTCCCGGGGCGCAGCCCGAGTCCCGTCTGCTCTCCGCGCTCCCGCGCTGGGGTCGCCACGAGCCGGACGGGATGAGCTAGCGGGACTGTCGGGGCCCAGGAGTGGCTGAGGCGGGGCCGTCCAAGGCACCCACACAAGACGGCCCCATTGCCCGCGAGAAACAGCGCCGACCCTGTGGACCCCCGTCCGCAGCTCCTTCCCCTGCTCTTCGTTCCTGAGGGGCCCAAACTCACCGCGGCCTCCAGCGCGGCGCTCGCCCGCCAGTGCATTCGGGTTAGGGTTGCCCAGCCGGCCTGGCGCGGTCCCTGCCTCCCCGGCTCCGCGGCTGGCGTCGCCCTCTCCCGCGCCCTCCCCGCCTTCGCTCTCCCGGGCCTGCTCCGGGGTCGCGCGGACGCTCTGCGCGCGGAATCCCCCTCCGCTGGGCTGCAGCCCCCGCGTCACCGCCACTAGTTGTTTGCAGAGCCCACTCGATCCTCGCTAGCTGGGCAGGGATGGGGTCCTATTCGGGGCGAAGGGTCTGGGTGCGAGCGGAGAAAGCGGAGGCTGGAGGAACCCGGTGCTGCGCCCCTGGAACGCCCGGCCGCAGGCGAGGTCCAGGGGCGTGGAAAGTGACAGAGTCGCGGGGAAGGGGCGAGAAACGGTTTGGGAGTGAGCGAAGAGAAGCCAGAGCTACCAGTGAGTGCGGACGGAGGGCCGGGAGGGGCGGCTGGAGGGGAGAGTGTGCAAAACCAGCAACGTGTGTCGGGAGCCTTTGGGCCGCGGGTGCGTTCCAGGAGTGCACAGGTGGAGCCGCGGGCAGGGGCCTTCGCGGGGGCCGAGCTCGGAAGGCGGACGGCTGTGCCCGCCCAGGGGATGCGCCCGGGCCAGCCGCGAAGGTGCCTTCTTCCGGGGGCCTCGACGACCCTGACGCGGCACGCGCGCGCTTCGCAGCCTCGGAGACTCCAGGGCCTCCGGGTCACCGACACAGGGTCGGGCGGGTCCCGGCGCGCTGCGCCTCGTGGCTGAAGGGCCGCTGTCCTCCCCGCAGCGCAGCGCAGCGCAGAGCAGAGCGGGCGGAGCACCCCGGGCGCGGGCGCGGGCGGCACGCGGGGCATGAACCTGGAAGGCAGCGGCCGAGGCGGAGAGTTCGGCATGAGCGCGGTGAGCTGCGGCAACGGGAAGCTCCGCCAGTGGCTGATCGACCAGATCGACAGCGGCAAGTACCCCGGGCTGGTGTGGGAGAACGAGGAGAAGAGCATCTTCCGCATCCCCTGGAAGCACGCGGGCAAGCAGGACTACAACCGCGAGGAGGACGCCGCGCTCTTCAAGGTCTCCGGCCTGGGCAGCCGGCGGGGGCGCGGGGGAGGGCCCAGAGGTAGAGCCCGGTCCCGGCGGCCACTCCGCGGCGAGCCCAGGGCACCGCGCGGGGCGGACTGGCGGGCAGCGGAAGCACCGGGTGGCATCGCCAGAGCCACAGGAGGAGGAGAGGAGGCCTCGGCTCTTAGGGGGACGGGAGCCGGGCGCCAGTCCTGAGCGCGGGGAGCCTGCAGGGGAACCCCCGGAGGCGGGGCCTGGGGAAGGGCAGTCCAAGGCTCGAGGGGTTTTGGTTGTTGGTCTGTGTGTTCCCGTTTCCACGCAAGCCTCCCACGCTTCCCCGGATTCCTGTCTGCCTCCTCCATCCGTGGGTCTCCGTCTCTCGCGGTGCGTCCGCGCCTGTGCTCGTTTCTCTCACCGCGTCTGTCTCTGTTTCTCTTTCGCTGCTTTTCTCTCTGAGTCTCTCTCTCTGCATGTGTTTCCTGAGGTCAGCCTCTCTTCTCTCTCCTGTTAGCTCTTCGGGAGCTTCCACCTCTGTGTCTTTCTCTGTGTGTGTGTCTCTGTCTCTCTCTTTCCAAGTCTCTGGAGACCTCCCCCCATCGCTCTGGAACTCAGGGCCTCTGTCTAGATCTGTCTCCCTTGCCCTTTGCGCGAGCGCACACACCTGTGTCCCTGTTAGGACTGTTTTCCCCTAAGGCAGCTTACCCAGAGAACTGCGTGTCTGGGCCCAGCCCCCACCTGTGGGCAGAGCAGGGGAAGGGGACTTCCTCCGGGAATTTGGTCTGAATTTGCTCTCAGAGTGCCTCAGCTGTGCGGCCATCCAGATGTCTCCTATGGGCGGCAGCTCACACCACAGCTGTCCTTAGTCCTAGGCAAGCTCACCTCAGACACTGGGTGGGTAGAGCCCCCTCAAGGAGCCTCCGCATCTCACTCTACCTTTTCTAAATACCCAGAAAATGTGTCTTCAGCTTGGCAGTGATAGGGTCCAAGATGGAAAATCATTTTCCTAGAGGATAGTTGGGGTCTTTCAGTTTACATTTTGAGCAATGGTGTAAATCTGAAGGACCCACGTACCATTCTTTCCTTTAGACATATAATTTCAAGATTCCTTACAAAAGATCTGTCCTTTGGGTTTAGCATGGTGGCTCACACCTGTCATCCCAGCACTTTGGGAAGATGAGGCGGAAGGATGCCTATGCAACACAGTGAGACCCTGTCTCTGCAGTAAACAATAATAAAAAAAAATTAGCCAGGTGTGGTGGTGAACACCTGTAGGCCCAGGGCCCAGCTATTCTAGAGGCTGAGATAGGAGGATCCCTAGAACTCAGGATGCTGCAGTGGGCTATCATCATGCCACTGTACTCTAGCCTGGGTGACACAGCAGGACTCTGTCTCCAAAAATAAAACTAATAAACCAGACCTGTATTTTGACTTTGCATTCTCTTCATTCTTTCCCCCCAGGCTTGGGCACTATTTAAAGGAAAGTTCCGAGAAGGCATCGACAAGCCAGACCCTCCTACCTGGAAGACTCGTTTACGATGCGCTCTGAACAAGAGCAATGACTTTGAGGAACTGGTCGAGCGGAGCCAGCTGGACATCTCCGACCCGTACAAAGTGTACAGGATTGTTCCTGAGGGAGCCAAAAAAGGTAGGGGCTTTCCCGAATTTGGGTCACAGAACAGAGGCAGCCAGATCCTTGAGGCACGTTAACTTCACTTCATTCTGAGCCTCACTTTCTAGCCTTCCTTTTGTATTGCCTGCCTGCCTTCTGCCTCACAGTGAAGCCCAGCCTCTCTGCCTGGGTGATGTGGGTCACAAGCTGAAGTTCCTGTGATGTTTAGCATAGGGGAATTAATCACACGGTATGCCTCAATGTATATGGGGTGTGTGTGCATTGAATATGTGTTTTCCAGTTAGTCTTTCAAAAAAAAGAAAAAAGAAAAAAGAAACCCAGATAACTTGTTAGAATTTACTTATCTAATAGTCTTTAATGACTATTTTGCAGAAGAGGGGTAATGAGAGGAATATCTCATTACCATTCATGGTAATAAAATGGTCAACTTTTTTTTTTTTTTTTTTTTTGAGACGGAGTCTCGCTCTGTCGCCCAGGCTGGATCTCAGCTCACTGCAAGCTCCGCCTCCCGGGTTTATGCCATTCTCCTGCCTCAGCCTCCCGAGTAGCTGGGACTACAAGCGCCCGCCACCTCGCCCGGCTAGTTTTTTGTATTTTTTAGTAGAGACAGGGTTTCACCATGTTAGCCAGGATGGTCTTGATCTCCTGACCTTGTGATCCGCCCGTCTCGGCCTCCCAAAGTGCTGGGATTACAGGCTTGAGCCACCGCGCCCGGCCATTAAAATGGTCAACTTTTAAAGTGTAACATGGTCAGCTGAGGTGCTTATTAAAAGTCAGATTCCTGGACCCCTCTTTTCCAGATTCTGACCAGTGTATCTGGAAGAGAGCCCAGGAATCTGCATCTCAAACAGATGCTTCAGGTGACCTCACTTGGGAAACATCTGGCTGGCGAGGTCCTTCATGTCACAAGGCACATTCGCATGCCATCTGCCCTGTATTTCTCTACCTGTCCTGTACAACTCAGACCTTGTAGAAAAAAATCAGTTTAATAGCATGAACAAATAACTTCCCAAGGGAGTTGCTGAAAAATACCTTATTTGTCAACACCGTGTTATGCATTCTAAGAATTAAATGCTCAGGTATTTTTACAAGATTTGACATTTAGTTAGGTCAGTTCCTGTTTTTACATTGTGCCATTTCCCTTTTCCCCAAACATGTAGGAGCCAAGCAGCTCATGGAGGACCCGCAGATGTCCATGAGCCACCCCTACACCATGACAACGCCTTACCCCTCGCTCCCAGCCCAGGTATGGTGGAGGGCACTGGGCTCCCTGAGGGCGAGGCTGTGCGGGCCAGCTGCCCACATGGCCAGAGAACCACAGCAGCCCAGACAGCAGAACTTGCCATTTGCTGTCGCTGGTCCAACAGCCCAGAAAAACCCCAGGTCACCGAATGAATGTCTCTCTTTCCACACGGTGCTGCCATTGGTGTGGGTCTTAAGTAGGGGGGGGTTGGGCATGTCCGCCTGCTGGAATATGCTCCTCAGGTCTTCTGGGAAACAGATCTTTTGTGGAAGTGGAAGGTTTTGGAAGTAGTGTCTTATCATGTGAAACCACAGGGCAGCTGATCTCTTCAGGCTTTCTTGATGTGAATGACAGCTTTGTTTCATCCACTTTGGTGGGTAAAAGAAGGCAAATTCCCCTGTGGTGTTTTGGTGCCAGATTTAGCCATATGACGAAGCTTTACATAAAACAGCACAAGTGTCTCCATTGTCCTTTATGATCCATGGGTGTCTCCACCTAGTGTGATGAACGATTCACTCCAGTCTTTTTGGATGATAAAATTCTTCGGCTGTCAGCCTAATAAGGGATTCCCTTAGGAGTCTGGAGGCTATAAGAGCACCCCCTACCCGCTGTCTCAATGACAGTGCTTCTCTCAGCCTCTCCTGTGCTCCTTTAGCAGGTTCACAACTATGTGATGCCACCCCTCGACCGAAGCTGGAGGGACTATGTCCCAGATCAGCCGCACCCGGAAATCCCGTACCAATGTCCCGTAACGTTCGGACCTCGCGGCCACCACTGGCAAGGCCCAGCTTGTGAAAATGGTAAGGAAGTTACAGGGCAGGAAACAGAAGAACTAACTGCTAATTTGGCCATGGGCCACGGTGAATCTGGTCTGTCCTGGGCAGCACCAAAGCTCTTTCCCCTTCTTGGAGGCTGCATGTGCAGCTCAGGGGAGAGGAGGGTTTTCTCAGTCCTGTGGGATGGTGGCATCCCACAGCCAAGTTTACTGTCAGGATCCATGCTAGGCACTGCCCTTCATGGGATCTTATGTAAACGCCACAGAGATCACTCCAGGCAGTGGAAAACAGTCCCCACTTTTTATATATAGAAGAGATCATGGAAGCTCGTAGATAATAAGTAGGGATGCTGGGAGATTACTGAGCTGGTATATTTCTCTCGAATAGTGGTGTGTTCATTGTTGCTATTGTTGGTATTAGAGGTGATACTAAAAAAGGAATGGAAAAATACCACGGGCAAACACATGAAAAGTCTCTACAGGTGTCTGCCTACCACTGGGTCCCAGAGAGACCTCTGATTCTGGATTAGATGTGGTCCCCTGCCCTCAGGAGTTCCCCAGATATCAAAATAAGCTCCATCCGCAGAAGCACTCATTAGCTAGGTGCAGGGAGAATCTCACAATGCTGTAACTCAGGCTTTCAGGACTTTTGAGTTAGTTACTTAAATAGAAGTCCTGAGATGGGTCAACACATTGAACCCTTTGGATGTTTTAGGAATATTTGTTCCTTTGCAATTTGGCCTTTTTTCCCCCAGTCACATTCAGGTTATCCTTGGCTGTAGGTAGTGAAGAGGTGTACCGCTATTTAATGTTTGTATTGAGTGGCACGTTCACAAAAAAGCCCAGAATTCAGTGGGATTGGCTTTTCAAGAGGGATTTGTAGCAAGGGCTGGTTTCCAATATGGTAGTGGAGGAATCAGCTGACATAAAACTAGTTCCTGAAATTCAGACTTGTGTTCAGTGCTCTGGCTCTATGGAGTTAGTGACCCTGGGAAAGAGGCGAGGCCTAGAATTGTGTAAAGTGATGGTGGAATAGGTAGAGACCTGTCTTGAAGCATCGGTAACAGTAAATGAAGCGGCAGCACGATCAGGTGTTCTGTGCCACATTCTTCCTCCATTCGTGTTTCATACAATATTGTCTTCAGGAACATGGTTCAGTCTTCTCCCAACCCACAAGAGACAAGCAGAATAAACATGGACTAAACCATTTGTTACTTTTTTAATTGGGCTCTTTGGCACAAACTCAAGTGGACCTGAACTCTCAGCTCTGTTGTGAACCCGCTTTGCGAACAAGGACAAATCATGTCATCTGTCTCTGAGCCTCAGTCTCCCTGTGGGTCAGGTACAGAGAGAGCACTCCAAGTTTCCTTTCAAAGCTGCGCACTGTCTCGTTTTTCCCTCAGCTTTGGTTTTCCAGTTTCCCTCCAGCTCGTCTTTGCCTCACAAGAGTATGCCCTGCTAGTCGCTGGTGCTGGGAGTGGGTGGGAAGGTGACTGGGCACCAGCCTCTTCCTTCCCAGGCTTCACACACACACCCCAGGAAGCCCTGCAGTGCATCGGACTCTGCCTAGACGTCATCTGATTTTTATTTGCAAATGCAGGTTGCCAGGTGACAGGAACCTTTTATGCTTGTGCCCCACCTGAGTCCCAGGCTCCCGGAATCCCCACAGAGCCAAGCATAAGGTCTGCTGAAGCCTTGGCGCTCTCAGGTGAGTGCAGGGTTTGGTTCCAGAGGCACCGCAGGAGGCCAGCCTCTGCTGCCAGCTCTGTCATCTTTGGGCAGATTTGATGGGACTTTAGACACTTGCTTTGCTCCCCCTGAGGTCTGGAGTAGATGTGGACACATCCTGTGCGTGAGGTGACCAGAGTGAATTAGGGGCACCACTGGAAAAACCCAGCATCACTGCTTGTGGTTCTGCTGACAGTTTCAGCCACTGGCTTGAATGGAGTCATTCTGGCGTCTTCACTGGCACCTCTCCGAATTTCCAGGAATGTGCAAACACTCCAGTTTCCTTTACCAAGGGCCCCTCTTCAGCCAGCATTCTCCATGTGGAAGTGGGGAAGGGCTTCTTAATTTGAGAGGCTGATCATCCTTCCAGGTTGAGCCACAAATAAGTCCTCCTCCTCTGCTCCCTGGGGACATTAGTTCTGGTCCCTCAATAACATTGATATGCCTAAAAGTAATACACATTTTGGTCTTTAATATAGCTTGCAAACAAATATGAATTCAACCTGATTTTTAAAATTTATTTCTAAAAAAAGAAAAAAAAAACTATTATAAAGAAGGCACCCTCAGACTTGCCAAGCATATGTGCTATATGTCTATTCATTTTTTAGATAATATTTTGGATTGTTTCTAAGGTTTGGAATTCTCATCTTGCCCTTTGGCATCTTTAAAAATCATTGATGAAAAATACTAACTAAATTCTGAAGATTTCAGGGAGACGAGAGTTGTGGCACTACGGCTGCTCACGGGGGCTGGAGTTTTACCTGCCCGCTCCTTCTAATTCTGAATGAGGCTTGCACCTTTTTTTCTGAGATGCTCATGAGTACCGAGGATGCCCTTTGGGAGGAGTTACTTCTGAGCAGGAAGGCTTGTGTTTGTTTTTAGAAACTTTCAAACCCTTTTCTTGAACACCTAAGACTTGTGTGGGTGCCTGAAGAGTAGGAAATAAACAGCTATTTATATCTCTGCAACCTCGTGATTTCTGATGACATTAAATGAAATGAAACCTGCCCCGAGAATCACCTCGAATGGCCAACACCCACTCTCTTTGGGGCGCACAGTCTGACTCGTTCTCAGTGTGTCAAAGCAGAGAATTGAGACAGTGATGTGGGTTAAGTCTCAAAACCTGCTATTGAGGAATAAGACAGTTTTGTGGGTTTCTTTTTTTTGGTATGCATAATACAGATTATCAGCCATGAGCACATTTGTTAGAGAACTGTGATTCCCATTGATTGTGGGGTCCCATAAGGTTACCAGTGGCAACTGCCCCCTGTCTGTGCCACTCCCCTGCAGTCTGGCTGAGGAGCTTATGCAAACCTAGCTTGGTTCTTTCAACTCATGGGCAATGTTTCAAAGAGGTTTCTGAAATCAGCAAAACATTTGTAAATGGATTCATCTTGTTTAAAGTTTCAGAGAGTTTTAGAGTTCTTTTCGAACTTAAACACAAAGCCCAGTCAGCAGACTTTGCATGAACTTTTAGAGCATTTTTCTCATTAATTTCTTTCTTTTCACAAGAATTAATTTTGTGATAAAAACATCACATATCCAGTGTGGAAAACTAATTTAAAAATCAGAAAAACAAAAATGGAAAATAAAAAAGTCACATTCTGCCACCCAGAAATCACCATTAAGGCCTTAGTACCTACCCTTTAATGTGTATATGTGTGTGTATGTTTATATATAAACTCTATAGACATAAATAAGCACCTAATTATATATATAATTTATATATATGTATACACACACACACACTTGCTTTTACCTAAATGATGTCATATTATTATTTTGAGGACCTTTCAGGTTTGTGGACAGACTTGCTTCTTTCTGAAACACCGTCATATTTTTTGCTAGTAGAAATTAAACTTAGGGTTCATTTCTTACCAAAGTAAAAATTGATTTGCTTAAAGATGAATTTTCATTCAGTGACACATGACTTAAATGTCATCACCACTATCATCATCATCATTCACAAATAAGACTTAGTAAGCTCTTAGTGGTGATGATCTATAATATGAATTCAACTTACTTTTCCAGAAAATTAATGAAAGACACGCTCGTCCCTTAAAAAAAGAGTCTGTGGCCACATACGTTTGAAATATGCTGGTTTAGACAAATTAAACGGGTTTATTTCCACGGGACTTCTCTAAGTGTTGACCGAGTTCGTGCTGCCTGTGGATCTCGGGGGAAACAGGGCATGCGGCGTCTCCCAGGCCTCCTGGACGCCACAACCTTTTGTTCCTCCACGGAGCCTGTGGGACAGTAGAGTCCCGCCACAGGTGCTTGGCTCTGTGGAGCCGATGGCCTCGAGCTGGTGTCCTCGGCCCCTAGCACTGACTCCGGAGCCTTGTGTTTGCAGACTGCCGGCTGCACATCTGCCTGTACTACCGGGAAATCCTCGTGAAGGAGCTGACCACGTCCAGCCCCGAGGGCTGCCGAATCTCCCATGGACATTCCTACGACGCCAGCAACCTGGACCAGGTCCTGTTCCCCTACCCAGAGGACAACGGCCAGAGGAAAAACATTGAGAAGCTGCTGGGCCACCTGGAGAGGGGCGTGGTCCTCTGGATGGCCCCCGACGGGCTCTATGCGAAAAGACTCTGCCAGAGCCGGATCTACTGGGACGGGCCCCTGGCGCTGTGCAGCGACCGGCCCAACAAACTGGAGAGAGACCAGACCTGCAAGCTCTTTGACACACAGCAGTTTTTGTCAGGTGAGGCACTTCATTAGCTGTTAGAATGGAGGCGGTGATGGCCTGTCTGCCGCAGGGGTCAGAAACGACAGGGTCCGTCTCACCCCAGGCTGAGGTCTTCCTCCTGTTGACTCCGGCGCCCACCGGGCTTGGGGCTTGACCCAGTAGAGATCTTCTGGCTGGCTCTGTTGAGGGCAGAGAGTCCGGATCAGATGGTCCAGGTGGACCGTGGCTCAGGCTGTACTCTTGCAATTCTGGTTTTCTACAGTCACCTCTTAACACAGTTCTGTTTTATTGCACTGTGATCTCAACAAACACGTCTGTTGATGTGATGGCTCTTTTCAGGTTCCCAGAAAAATCATGAAGGTTAGAAGCATATTGTTAACATTCTGGGCTGTGAGAGGGGTCACCCTCATGCAGATGCCGCCCCACGAGTGAGACGGAGGGTGGAGCGGACCGTACTGGTTTTGCACAGGAGAAGTGACAGGACAGTGCTATGAGGGGCTCTGTGATATGAACGTTTCTAAGCATAGTTTTCAGAACCAGTGAGTTTTGTTTTTCTCCCTTGGATTTCATGACCGTTCAGTGAAGCTCTGGCTGGCTTCTGTGAGCCCCTGGCCCTGTCACACTGGGCTTCCTCCCAGGCTTCCTGTGGCTGTCCAGGTGGAGGGAGCCTCCCATGAGGGAGGGAGCTGCTCTGCCTGCCACCCCACCGCCAGCTCTTCCTCTGCCTTTTCCCAGCCCTGCTCCTTCCCGAGCTGCTTCAGAAACTCCTGTGTCTTTGGTTTTTCATGTGCCTCCCCTTTTCTTGAACGTGCTTCTTCATTCCCCTTATTTAAAATAAACACAGGACCCACCTCTGTGCTCTGGCACTGCGGACACGTGCTCGTGCTTTCGGGTGTCAGTGGCCCACGTGTGTATAAGCTCATCCAGATTTTCTTTTGGTGCTCAAAGCAAATGTGTCCCTAGATAACTAAGCTTCAGGCCGGGTGTGGTGGCCCATGCCTGTAATCCCAGCACTTTTGGGAGGCTGAGGCGGGCAGGTCAGTTGAGGCCAGGAGTTTGAGACCAGTCTGGCCAACATGGCAAAACCCCGTCTCTACTAAAGATACAAAAATGAGCCAGGCGTGGTGGTGGCGCCTGTAGTCCCAGCTACTCAGGAGGCTGAGGCACAAGAATTGCTTGAACCTGGGAGGCGGAGGTTGCAGTGAGCTGAGATCGCACCCCTGTGCTCCAGTTCACAGGACAGAGCAAGACCCCATCCCGGCCCCCACCCCTCACCCCCAAAAAAAAAAAAAAAAAAAAAAAAAAGATAACTAAGCTTCACACAGAGGCAGACAATAGGAAGAGGGAGAACTGTGCAGGTTCCCCGAGGTGAGGAAGTCACCTCGGGCTGGACACCTCATTCTAAGGGCAGAACCATCCCCAGTCCCCGACCAGGGAGGTCCCATCCTTCTTGGGGTTGGGCGTGGTGTTCATGGGGAAACCAAGGAAGTTGAAGGGCGACTGGGGAGACTCCCCGTCAGCCTCTCCTCTGTCTGCCTTGGGGTCTGGAAGAGCTCACATGGGCCAGGAAGGCTAAGGCCCAGTGGGCCTTCTGAAGACTCTGGACCTTGGTGCCAGTGGTTTCGGAAGATACCACAAGGTGAGGGCTTTCTGATGAAGGTGTCACAAGGAACGGGCGCTGTCTTCTCCTAGTGCCTCTTGCCGGGCGTTTTTAGGGAGGTGGAGCCCCCATGGTGACTAAGCTGAAAGGTGCACTCTGAGTCACAGGTACGCTGCGTGAGAGAAGGCACAGGCGGGGGTGGACGCCTGTGAGGGTCCTGGGGCAGTGGACTTGCAAGTCTAGAACTTACTATTAATCTGTGAGCGAGAGCTGGTCTTGGCTTTCATTCCTTCATCTGTGACCGAGGGCTGTGCTCTGCCCACAGCAGCCTCTCACCTCAACGTGTTCACTGAGGTTCAAGGAGGATGCTGTGAACGTAAAAACTGCAGCCGTGCCGACCAGCGTCTGCATAACTAAGGATTCCCCCCAAACACGCTCATGTTATCTAGGGTTGGAGGCAGGCTTTTTCAGAGAATTGTGCCAACTCGCCATTCTGATGAGCCTGTGTAGGTGTAGTCTCAGATCATGGCAGTGTGAATGTGTTTTACACATTCTGACTAAGTCATTTGGGTTTGATTTGAATTCTGGAAAAAAAAAAAAAAGCAGGAAGTCAAGCAGTCCTGTAAGTTAGCTAGAAATTTCTGTTCAGTTGAAGAGAACAGTGGAGATCTCTGATATCTCCCCTTTCAGGTCTGCACAGCACTGGGGACAGCCCCGGGGCACGGCCCCAGGGTGTGTGTCTGATAGGGACACATCTGTTCTGCATTAGCTTTAGCAGCTCCTGTGTCAACTGATTTCTTTTGCGGGCTTGACGTTTTATTGTAGGTACAGGCAGAAGATTTGTCTTGTGTATGGGGGAAGGGGCACGGGCTAAAGTCAGGGGATGGGCATTCATCCTTCCAACAATGCTCCAGTCCGTTTCCTCTCTTTTGGGTAGGTGTGGTGGCTTCAGGAGGTATTTGTGCGTATCCACAAGCGGGAGGCCAGGGGGCTGCCCCACTCCCCGTCTCAGGTCAGGTTACTGTTCTGTCCCTGGAGATAGGCACGAGTCTACTCAGAGTCATGCAGTTCAGGCCCAGGGACAGCGGGACTCAGCTACCGAGGGCTGGTGCTAGTCACTGCATTGGTGTTACGTGTTTTCTGTGGTGCCTGAGTTACGTGGATATCCGCAGTAGCACAGACACTGGATTGTGTGGGCTCTGTGGGGACGGGATGAGGTTTTAAAATGATCCCAGGATGTCAAAACTTTCTGATTTTTTAAATGAAAACTTGTCCATGGCATAAGTCAGTCTTTTGCCATTGAGTGACTACGTTTCTCGTCCTTTATCTCCCAACTTCACTGCGGTCTACTACCTTTTGAGTCTTTGTGGGCCCAGTGCTGCAAAGCGGTGTGCTTTAGCTGTCGACTAGTTCCTCCTGAAGCATGGAGGGAGACCGAGGGCCCTGGGGAGAAAGCACGCATGCTGTTTTGTATCTGAGATGTTCACATCAAGAGCCCTGCTCAGGGAAGTAGACAGTTCAGAGTCACAGTAAGCTCCTGCTTCCTGTTTAACCTGGTGTGTTTGGTGACGAGGGTTTCTGAACGTGGTCTTTTTCTTGTGGGCCTCTGCAGAGCTGCAAGCGTTTGCTCACCACGGCCGCTCCCTGCCGAGATTCCAGGTGACTCTGTGCTTCGGAGAGGAGTTTCCAGACCCGCAGAGGCAGAGGAAGCTCATCACAGCTCACGTGAGTCCTCAGCTCGCTCACCCCACAGTGGCTTCCTGTTCTTTGTAAAGGGCAGAGTTTCATTTAGAAAAGTCCCAAATGAAAAGTGAATGTCAAATGACCTGGAAAAATAAGCGTAAGCCTTGAACTAATGAGGGAGGAAGCATGGTCCAGCAAGCAGCGCCGTCGGAGGACCCACGTGCTTCCTCCCAGACTTGAGACCTGCTCGTCAAAGACCCAGGGAGGACAGCCTCAGTGGAGGGTGCCTCTCTCCCCATCTTTTTTATTTTTCAGGAAAGTTGTCATATTTCCATTTTACAGGGATTGAGAAAGATTGATGGTAAAAGCTGCCCTTTAAAATTCTCCATGCTAAGATGGCTTTAAGAATGCTGTCTAGCTAGTGGATCTTCGTTCAGTGGAAAAGCTTTTCCCAGATGGGAAACTATCCATTCCCTGGAGGCATTTTGTAGGTCTGCATGTGTGTCCTGCACCTCTTTTATTTCTGGAATTTTAGAAATTATTTAATTATTGGGCATATGATATTTGAAAGAGGCTGAATGTTTCAAGGAATTCAAGTAAACCAGACCCTCGTAATGTTCTCTGGGATAGTTCAAGATGGGTTCAACTGTGGCAAGTAATGCTAAAGGGTTAGGGTTAGGATTAGGGTTAGTTTTCTTTTTTATGAGAAAAGGTTTCTATAGATAACATGAAGCATTAATTTGCCATGGAAAACAGAATCTTGAACCCTTATGACTTTTGAATTTGAAAACTTCACATTGCTACGTACTTCAGGCTTCATTAATGGGCTTGCATGGTGAGCAGTACCAGGTAAAACTTACACCCCTAACATCAAAATTCCCATCATATTGTAGCTCTGATGCTGTTCCTCATTGAGAACTGAAATGAAACATGGTTTAATCTCTAACATACAACCCCCCTTCTCGATTTTAAAAACAAAGACCTACCCACCAACCAATATGTAATCCCATAGACTGAGGATTTCTCATGAGTTCTCTCCAGTGATTGACTTAACAATTGCTATGATTGTTGAAATCATAACTGATATGTTGTTAACAACAGGAATTGCTAAATGACTAAATAAACTTGGCATTGATAAGCAGCATTTAAGAAGCTGATGATCGGCCAGGTGCGGTGGCTCATGCCTGTAATCCCAGCCCAGCGCTTTGGGAGGCCGAGGTGGGTGGATCACGTTGTCAGGAATTTGAGACCAGCCTGACCAACAAGGTGAAACCCCCTCTACTAAAAATACAAAAATTAGTCGGGTGTGGTGGTGCGTACCTGTAATCCCAGCTACTCAGGAGGCTGAAGCAAGAGAATCACTTGAACCCAGGGGTCAGAGGTTGCAGTGAGCCGAGATCGCACCACTGCACTCCAGCCTGGGCGACAGAGTGAGACTCCGTCTCGAAAAAAAAAGAAAAAAGAAAACAAAAGAAATTGATGATCAGCTCAGCTATACATCAATCCAATTTTAAGGGTGACTTGGATGAAGTTGCCGTCCTCTAAGTCAGGGAAAGATGGATCCCCAGAAGATCCCATCATCCTGAAGATAAGGCTGTGTGGTCCATAAAATGAATAAACACACATCTACACTTATGAGTTCCACTTTTAAAAGTTATTAATTTAATTCATTTCAGGTACTCAGGAGTTTTGCTTAAGTCGCTATATATAAAATATAGACTTTAATATCATGATTGATGGAGAGCATTCAGCTTGCCTTAGATGCTGTAAATATAGGAAAAGCTGAACGTTAAGTTGTTTTTGTTTTTTGGTGAGCGTGATGCATGCTAATAACCAGACGGGATAAATTTGAGGCCAGTTAACTTCTGTTTTTCCACAAGAGTAGTTTTGTTGTTGTTTAACTTTACTTTTTATTTCTTTTACCTCTGGTTTAGAACTATACCGATGACCTGGAAATCAAATCATTCAGGATGAGTTTCTTGTTTCTTTCAAACTGCAGTTGTGGAAAAACAAAATCATTGGCCTAAATTACCCTGCAGATTACCTCAGACTTCCTTTTAATTTAATCACTTTACTTGATTTGATTCAGTTTTAGTTAAATGTACATTTTAAGTGGCAGTTGATTTGAAAGTAACATCTTTAACCCAGAATTAAGTCACTTTGGCTGTTTTTTTACATGTTGATCTATGGAAGGACTAACAAAAAAATTGCTTCTTTAGATGGCTCCAAATATGAAATGTTCTGATGTGTTCTAGGACGTAACTTTGGGCTTTACGTTACTGTCTCCTTAGAATCTGAGCGCTGTTTAATAGTGAGCCAGTTGCGGGATATCTCAGTAACGTCTTTTTAAAAATCTCTTATTAAAGGTAGAACCTCTGCTTGCCAGACAACTGTATTATTTTGCTCAGCAAAACAGTGGACATTTCCTGAGGGGCTACGATTTACCGGAGCACATCAGCAATCCAGAAGATTACCACAGATCTATCCGCCATTCCTCCATTCAAGAATGAAAAATGTCAAGATGAGTGGTTTTCTTTTTCCTTTTTTTTTTTTTCTATTTTTATTTTATTTTTTTTGATACAGGCTCTTGCTCAGTCTCCCAGGCCGGAGTGCAGTGGCACGATCTCAGCTCACTGCGACCTCCACCTCCCAGGTTCAAGAGACTCTCCTGCCTCAGCCTCCCTGGTAGCTGGGATTAAGGTGTGAACCACTGCACCCACCCAACACAAATGATTTTCGTTGTAAATATTTGACTTTAGTGAAAGCATCCAATTGACTGCCCTCTTGCTGTTCTGAGGAACTCAGAAGTGAAGATTTCAGTGCAGCAGTTGAGGAGAATTGCCACCAGACACGCGTGGAGAATCAGTGACATCTGATTGGCAGATGAGCTTACTCCGAAAGGAAGGTGGCTTTGCACTTCTTGGGCTCTGTAAACTGCCATCATTGATGATCACTGTGAAAATTGACCAAGTGATGTGTTTACATTTACTGAAATGGGCTCTTTAATTTGTTGTAGACTAGGTCTTGCTGGAAGACTGAGAAAACTTGCCTTTCAGTATTGACACTGACTGGAGTGATGACTGCTTGTAGGCATGTCTGTATCATTTCTCAGGGAAGTAAACGGAAGAAGCCTCACACGTAACAGGAATGTATTAATGTATGTAGGAGCTGCCGTTCTTGTGGAAGACACTTGCGGAGTGAAGGAAATGGAATCTTTGACTGAAGTTGTGCCTGTAGCCTGGGGGAGGCCCCTTCCCCACCTGCCAGCGGTTTGCTGGTGTGGGCCCCTCGGCCCCGCCCTCCTTCCCACTGGCTTCTCTCCTTGGCCTCCCCTGGACGTCAGTTAGTAAACTTACTAATTTCTTGTGCCAAAAAACAGGAGAGTTCCTCTTGGATGGAACGTTTTTGTCTGTCCTACCATCTAGTCATGTCTAAGTAATGGTTAAGTTTTCTTGTTTCTGTGTCTTTTTGTCCCTCATTCTCTAGAAATGCTAAAATTCTTCTCATAAAGAAGAAATTCAGGAGCATATATCTTACTACTTGAACTGTTGCCCTTCTGTGCAAGTACTAACCTGTCTGTTCCCCTCCTCTGTGCCACTCTCCTCTGTCTGTCTGGCTGTGCACTCATCAGCCACGGTGACACTAAAGGAGGAGGAGCTGGGACTCGCAGGCTGGAGAGCACTGCCAGGAGCCGCCCCTGGAAGCAGGATAGAGCTGGCGGCGGAACTGCACACCCAGTGGGCTGTTTCTGCTTCTTTCGTCTGTTCTGTGCTTCCTCACGCCAATTATAGTTTGACAGGGTCTTAAAATTACTTGGCTTTTTACAAATGCATCTATTTATAGAATCCCAAAGACCTCCACTTGCTTAAGTCAACCTGAAAAAAGGAAAACATTTTTGTGGCTTTGAGAAAGTACAACGGTGTAGACGGGGGCGTCTCTCCCAGGGTGTTTCTCATACTGCAGGATATTTCCTGTCACTCCCAGGATCCGCAGACTGCGTAGCTCTCAGACGTGTGCTCCTGCTTTTCTGATCGGTATTTTAAATGGATTCAGCAAGCACATAATAGGCGCCTGCTGTATCCATACATGACACAGTTAAGCTTTTATCAAGCTTAGTGAGCAGTGAGCACTGAAACATCATTTTTTAATGTTTAAAAGTTTCTAATATTAAAGTCATATGTATTAACTACAGAAAAGACAAACAGTAGAGAAGAACAAAAAATAAAAAGCATCTCCTTTATTCCCAGCTCAAATTCTCCTCTCTCAAAGGGTCTACAGGAAGGGGTGTTTACTCTTCCAACACATTCCACTTTTCTGTAAATATACATAAACTTAAAAAGAAAACCTCATGGGGTCATCTTGCACACACTTTCATGCAGTGCTCTTCATAGCTAACAGTGAAGATTTACCTCGTTCTGTGCAGAGGCCTTGCTGTGGAGCTCCACTGCCTTGTACCCCGTAGGGTCTGACATTCCATTAGCCATGCAACACGGATACGTATCAGGAGCACACTGTGTTTCGTGAACTGCAGTGATGTATGCATCTTATAGATGCAAAGTGTTTTGGGGTATATTATCCTAAGGGAAGGTAAAGATATTAAGAACTGCTGTTTCACGGGGCCCTTACCTGTGACCCTCTTCGCTGAAGAGTCACCCCACACAGCACTTCAAAGAAGCTGTCTTAGAAGTCGGTCTAAAGGGCATTCTGTCTTCTTAATTCTCCAAGCGGATGCCCCATTTCAGTTGCTTTGTGACTTCTTCTTCTTTGTGTTTTTAAATATTGTGCTGCTTTACCAGTGGAGCTGAATTTTCTGGAAAATCCTTGTTGACTGGGGCCACTACCTCCTTTCTTATCTTCACATCTATGTGTATGTTGACTTTTTTAAATTTTGAGTGGTCCAGGGTATGACCTAGGGAATAAACTAGCTGTGAAATACTCAGGGTTGGGAATCCCAGCACTTGTCTCAGGACTCTGGAAAGGAACAGCTTCCTCATTCCTTGTCTTGATAAAGTGGAATTGGCAAACTAGAATTCAGTTTGTACTCAGTGGACAGAGCTGTTGAAGAGTTTGGGGACCTTGTTACGTTAAAGAGCATTGGGTCACGTGGAAAAAATGTACGTGTCTCCCAGGTGCATTTCTTGGTTGATGTCTTGTTCGTGAGATTTTGTATATGTAGGAGAACCTCAAGCAGTCATTAATATCTCCTGGAACACTGTAGAGAACCAAGTGACCGACTCATTTACAACTGAGGCCTTGGAAGCCGCTGACTCATTTACAACTGAAGCCTTGGAAGTCGCTCAGTTAGAACCTTGGAAGCCCCTCCGTCCTGAGCAAAAACAGAAGAGTTAGTTGCCCTGCGGAAAACGCAGCTAGACTATTGGGTATGAGCTAAAAAGAGACTGCGCCATGGTGAGAAAACATGTAAAATCCTACTGTGGAATGAGCAGCCCTTACAGTGTCATTACCACCAAGGGCAGGTAGGTGTTTGTGTTTGAAAAAGATGGTCTTTGGGTGAGGGCATAACTGCAGCAAGCCCCAGGGGTGGTGCGACTCTGGGCGTCTTGGGTGCTTGCGCCTCTTGGCTTTGTGGATGCTCCACCAGGAAGGCCACTTTGTGTGTGAGTGTCAGTTACTTTTTTAGTAACAATTCAGATCTAGTGTAAGGTTCCTTTCATTGCTCTCCAGTCACATGCCCCCACTCCCCCACCGGTGAAAGTTTTTCTGAAAGCGCTGGGATTGGTTAAGGTCTTTATTTGTATCGCATATCTCCCCAAGTCTTCCGTGGCCATCTGCATCTGTCTGGATGGTGCAAGAAGGCTGACAGACCTTACACACCAGTTTGCAGGTTATGTTTTACATGCCCCGTTTTTGAGACAGATCCTCAATGTAGGTGGATCTCCTTGAGATCCTTATAGCCTGTTACATTAATGAAGTAACGGTCAGTTTTTCTTGTATTAATTTTCACAGCTTTAAGGGACATGCCTAAGAAATGTAGCTGAAGTAGAGGGGATGTGAGAGAAGGGCCAGGCCAGCAGGCCAACCCTCCTCCTGTGGAAATTCCCATGTTGTTTCAAACTCTGAGATAGATGGGACTTAACAGGCAATGGGGTCCGCGTCCCCCTCTTCAGCACCCCCTGTGCCCCACTTTCTGCTAAATGAACTGCTGGCAGGTGGGACCTCAGAGACCCCCAGCTGAAAGCTTGAATTTCCCCTACTGGCTCTGTGTGTTGCTGAGATCTGTATCAAAGGATGCATCACAAACTGAGGTGGTCAGTGCTATGCTGCTGTTGGTATACGTCGTGAATTTTTATGTAAATTGCTCTGCAAAGCAAATTGATATGTTTGATAACTTTATGTTTTTAGATAAATAAAAACTTCTAAAAATTTGTTATGGAATGTGTGTGTGTTATTAAACACGCATCCTGATAGTTGTTAAAGCACTTTCTCCTGCGGTTACGTTCCTTCGGAGAGGCAGCTGTATGTGTCCCTGAAATCAGACCTCCACGTGTTCACCTTGTAGAAGAGACAAACGCTGCCCCCGTGCCGGGCGGCTCCTCCCGCACAAAGGAGTGTCTGTGAAGAGTAATCGTCCTGCTCTCCCGCTGGCATCTGCCTCCTCTTCCTTTACCTGTACTTTAAAAGGTTTAGGGCTTTCAAGGAAGTTGTTTTTAATGTTTTCTTTTGTTTATGTTCGAAGCTCCTCTGATTTTGGTCATTGCTAAAAAGAAGGGATATAGGTTAACTAACATTCGAAATGTGAAAACCGAATGGAAAACTGGATAAAGAGAACAGGATTTAGGTGGAACCCCTGGGGATCTGTACATCTGCTGTTGACCTCAGCTCCAAACTCTTCCTCTCTCTGAGCAGCCAGGAAGGGAGTCTCCTTTCCCAGCTTCATCGCTTCTGCTGATTACATGGCTCAGCTCCTGTGCACCTACTATCTTCCAGTCCAGCAGAAAACCTCAAAGAACCAGGCTGCAGCTGCTGGTGCTAAAATCCTTGCAGCTGAAGGTTACATGGAGCTGTCACAAAACTTTGTAGTTTGGATCTAGAACCCCCCTAGAATAGGAGATTAGCATAATTTTGATTTTGCTAAATGGTAACTAAAGGAGAGGAAATATAATTTCTAAACCCTCATAAGTTCCGTTGAGACACCTTCCTGAAAACAGAAGTCAGATTAACAGAAAAATCAGCAGGTGGTGTGTGCTGTATTTATTGTTTGGAAGAGATCGCAGTTCAAAAGTATCTCTCTCAAAGCAGTGGCGTAAGGATCTTGCTTAAATGGTATTTTAACAAAGATCAGTAAGTCTTAGCATAGTGACAACACAAAGGAGACAGCAGCTCCAGAGTTTTAAAAGGGGACAAAATGAGAGAAGGTAGTAAAATCTGTTTCCAGATTCCACTGCTGCCTTCTCTGGCAAGTGCTATTCCCTGGCAAGGAAGGATTTACGGCCCGACCTCAGGAAAACAGGCTTACGCAGAACGCTTCCCTGCGAATTCAGTGTTCCTAACAACAATTCTCAACATTTTGGGGAGAAATATTTTGGTTTCCTTCAGTCCCCCCTTGAAACTTTACTTTCAGAAATTTCACATGTTAAAAGCTAAGTTGGTAGTTTTGGAGAGACTTGGGTTAGAAGTTTTAAGATAAGAGATTTGGCAAAGCAGGAGAAGAACACAGTTTGGAACAAGTAGAAAGCAACCAGTTTGGGTACATTGTTGCATCACTTATCATATCAGTCTTTCAGTCCTGAAAACAGGTCAGTTCCGTTAAATCATTGCATTCCATTTCAGAGGTGGTGTAAGCGGGTTTCCGTCAGAGTTAGGTCTGCATATGGTGTAGGCAAACAGGTACTTTATCGGAGACATTTCTATGGAAACAAAAAGAAGACAAAGGTCTATGTTTCAAGCAGTCTGTAAGCTAGTTTCTGGAGAGCAACCAGCTGAGATTTCTAGATTTGAGTTCAAATAATTTAAGTTGGAGTGGACAGGTGGTGGCAATCTGACAGATTTTTCTGGATTATAGTTTGCATCAGACGTTCCAGTGAAGTTTTTGTGCATAAATAAATTGTGATGATTTCTCCAAAGTTTATGTCAAGTTATCCAGCTTTAGTCTGCAGGGCTTTGGGAAAGGCACGGTTTTAATTTTTAGTAATTTCAAGTCAGAAAAGTGGGGGAAAGTTGGGAATGTTAGTCTGAAGAGCCGTAGCAGGTATTAGAGGAAACTAAAAATTCGGGATTCAGTCCAGATAATTTTTAAAAACTCTGAAACAATGGACAGAGCTGGAATCTGATAACAGCTATAATATAGCTATTCTGAAACATATTTTTTCTCTTTACAATCACCTCCCTGTTTATCAAAGATAATCACAGTAAGTCCAATTCACTTACAAAATAAGTTTAGTGTCATTATATTTAAGCTGATCACTTACCTAAGTACAGCAAGAACAGTGCTTTAACATATAAGCTCTTTTTAAGTTGGATTTGCTGGAACTTTTTGTAAAGAATGTTATTAGATTAGAACACTAAAACCCTCTCCAGGCTAGGAAACTGTGCCACAGACTTACCAACATATTTTATCTGAGATACCTGGCTAAAATTTTTTTCTTGAGGTCCCCAAAATGTTTTTGAGGTTCCTGGGCCTGTCAGAAAATGACATTATTTATTTACTGCAAGGCTAGAAATGCTGGAAGGGCACCACATAGTTCAAGAACAAAGTGCCAGGCCAGTTCTTTCAAGGTTTTTATTGGCTGCTGAAAGTTAACGCTCATTCCTTAAAGCAGTCTGGTCATATCTGAAAAACTGACATCCCAGTCCTAGCCTTGGTGATACAACCTGTGCTTCCAGTCGCTCCAGCCCGAAGAGAGCAGATTCCTAGTGAACTTATGCAAATAACTATCTTGCCATAAAAATAAAATTTCTCACATACAATTTCTAAATCCTGGAGGGCTCAGGTAAAGAAAAAGATCAATGTTTCAATATTTGTGCACAAAACCATACTTTACAAAAGTACTGTAAAGCCATAGACTACTTAAGAGGGAAAAACGTTTTCTCAACTATGGAAAGAAAACATGAAAAGAATCAGCAATGTTTTAAACAAAAAATGTTGCAAAACATCGTTTTAGTCCTTCCTTGGTTTAGTTTCGTGTAATTCTTGTTTTGCTTGATTTGGGGTTAGTAATTTTATGAGTCCAGTTTTTTTTCATTCGCGTTCTGGGAATTTTTAATGACTCCAATAATACGGTCTCAGAGTTGTCAGGAACACCTGTATTCAAGAGTACTTCTTGCAGTCCTTTCTATGAACCTTCTTGAAGACATAACACTTTAGGATCTGCACAGAGCTTTTAGAAAAAAGTATCGTAATAAAGCAATTAGTAGCAGATAACAAGACAAAATGGACGTAGTTAAAGGCACAACTGACATGGAAATTTGGTTACTTTCTGTGGCCTACAACAATTTAACATAATACTCATAATTACCACTGACAACATATACCAAAACAGAGTTTTAGGACTCTCATACAATTTTGGCACACATATTAATAATGTATCCATATGATATGGTCTGGATCTGAGTCCTCACCCAAATCTCATGTTGAAATGTAAACCTCAAGGCCAGAGGTGAGGCCCGGTAGAAGGTGACTGGATCACGGGGTGGTCCCTCACGAATGGTTTAGCACCATCCTCTCAGTACTGCTCTCATGATGGTGAGTGAGTGCTCTCAAGATCTGGTTGTTTAAAAGTGTGTGGCACCTCCCCCACTTCCTCCTGCTCCTGCCATAAAGATATGCCTGGTTCCCCTTCACCATCCACCATGAATCTGTGTTTACTGAGGCCTTCCCAGAAGCCAGGCAGATGCTGCCGTGCTTCCTGTACAGCTGGCAGAACTGTGAGCTAATTAAACCTCTTTTCTTTATAAATTACCCAGTTTCAGGTATTTCTTTATGAAGTGCAAGAATGGAGTAATACAGAAAATTGGTACCAGTAGTGGGATATTGTGATAGCGATAGCTGAACATATGGAAGCGACTTTGGAACTGGATAACAGATTGGAAGAGTGTGGAGGGCTCAGAAGAAGACAGGAAGATAAGGGAAAATTTGGAACTCCCAAAGGACTTGCTGAATGATTGTGACCAAAGTGCTGATAGTGATGTAGACAATGAAGGCCAGGCTGAGGAGGTCTCAGACGGAAATGAGGAACTTATTGGGAACTGGAGTAATGGTCACTTTTGTTACACATTAGCAAAGAGCCTCTACTCTAAAGATCTGTGGAACGTTGAACTTGAGAGCAATGATTTAAGGTATTTGGCAGAAGAAATTTCTAAGCAGCTGTGTTTAAGAGGTGACCTGACTGTTTCTAACAGCTTAGGCTTATATGTGTGAACAAAGAAATAACCTGAAACTGGAACTTATATTTAAAATAGAAGTAGAGCATAAAAGTTTGAAAAATTTGCAGCCTGGTCATGTGGTATCTTTAAGAAAGGAAAATTTTGTTAGCACCTCTATCTAGGGTCTTGGGTTCTCATCTGACAAAGTACACAAAGGCCTTACAACCCCATGTGTCCATAGATAGATGAATAAAAAAGACAATCTGTAAGAGAGGAAATCAAAAGCTGTTCATGCTGGTAGAAAGGATTACCAATGGGTACCACAAGAAGTCAAGACTCATATAAATAATTAAAAACAAACCATTTAAACTAATTTGTATAAATGTTTCTCTCCCAAGCTAAGGTATTTACTAAGGAAATCAATTTGGTGGTGGGTCTAAAGAACTTTAACTCTGTGTCAAATCCAATCTCTGCTCAAATGCTGCTTGATTAATTTCCTGAATAACATTTCAAAAACATGGTAAGATTAACATCTTCCATGGGCTGAGAAAGGCTTAGAGAATCAAGCTGAAGAGCGTTTTGTCAATCTTGCAATGACTTACAGGCAATTGAACAGTGAACTTCTCTAAAAGAAATTTATTTTAAATATAGTCAGTCTAATTTATTTCAAAGTGATTTAAAGTGAACTTCTCTAAAAGAAATTTATTTTAAATATAACCAGTCTAATTTATTTCAAAGTGATTTAAACCAATAAGCCAAAATAAAAACACCAGAGTCACTATATCTAAGAGCCAATTTATACAAATAATTTTCTCCTATTAATTTGAATTTGGAAATGAAGGAAAAAAGAAAAAAACTCTTACCCTCCCCTCTCACCTGAGCACTACAAATAACGATGTGAAGAGCTGACATTGGTAAGAAACCTTAACCTTTTCTGCTGGTTTCTGTCAGATCTCTCAGAGCTCCATCCACTGGCCCTAGTGCAAGCAAAGTGTCCCTTTGTGGTTGTCAAATTGAAGGAAAGAAAATATGATTTATTTTCTCAATCCTCATATTTTCTTACCTGAGACATTTTCCTGGAAAAAAAGTCATGTTAACAAGAGAAAAGCCAGAAGAGGTTTATTGATGAATATTGTACTCATCACATAGGAGAAGGCCTCAGTTCAAATGTATTTCTCTCTCAGGGCAGAGTAGATGAGGAATCTTTCTTAAGTAGCATTTTAACAAAAAAACAGTAAATCTTAGCACAGAGACAAAGCAAAGGAGGGAGGAGTTCCAGTCTTTTAAAGACTGGGAAAATGTGGGAAGATAGTAAAACTTGTTCCCAGATTCTTCTGGTGCTTGCTGATGCCTTCTCTGGGCCGATTTCTAGTAAGGAAGGATTTACGTCCTGACATCAGGCAAACAGAGGTAGAGGCAGAGTGTTTCCTTGCATTCTGAGTATGTTTAACTTAATATTCCTCAATAGTTTTCGAAGAAGTATTTTGGTTTCCTTCATAATGAAATAGAAATAATGGACAAATAAACTATCATTCTTCTCAGGGCTCCATTTGCTCAACAAATATAGGTGGACTCAAGTCAGTATACATACATAGGCAAGTTTTTCTTCAAATAATGTACCAACTGGTATATCTAAAAGGGTATTCCAAAGGGTTTTGAGCCCTTGAGATTGCTCTGAAGTAATTTTATGTATCTTTCAGGTCCCAGTGTTTATTCTCATAGTGAAACTGTTCTGTAACTACAGCATAAGTTTGACTGTATTAGATTTGATTTCCTAAAAACAATTATCACCTGACAATTAAACATGCTTGTTCCCGTGTGCCACCAGTGCTCCCCTAGGTGAGAAAGACATGTTGGGTCCTGTGTCATCTCTCTGCAAAGGAGCTCTGGGCAGGCTGTACCTAAACTAACCCAGGCAGACATGTATTCTCTGTATTAGTGCAGCATTATGAATTATGTGGTGTTTGAAGGCAACCTGGTCTTTTCAGTGACCCTCCCCCTGCCAGGCTGGTAGCATGTTGGCAAAACATCTGTCCTTAGGGGGTCTTCAAAGACTCCTTCCTTCTCTACCCTCTGCCCTCTGTCCTCTGCCTCTGCTCCCCTGGCCAGTTTGCTCCCCCAGGTCTTGGCTGTGGCACGCTCCCCTTCTGCAGGCTTTGCTTCACTTCTTAGTCCACCCTCTGTTTGGGTCTTCGAAGTGTGATACTTGTATTGAGAAACAATTTCCCCCACTATGTCATTCCCCTTTCCTTACTCTCGAGGCAGCTGGGCCACTGGCGCTCAGGACTCAAACTGGCTGGGATGTGAGGAAGCTAAGCCCCTGTCCCCTCCTGGCCTGCGACTTGAGACTAAAGCAAAACGCTGAGGGTTGAGGAAGGGAGAGCGAGTGCTCGCTGAGGAAGGAAGAAATGCGTGTTTAGACTTCAGCCACTCCCTGATAAAGGGGGACGATCTTCTGCCTCCTGGGAAAAGCCTTGAGGAGACAGCAAACTTGAGAAAAGTTTGTGGGAAGGAACAGTGAGAACTGCAGGTTACGAAGGGGCCAGGTGGGCAGGACTAAAGGATAACTCCATGGTAACCTGCCTGGATCGATGATTATGGGGCCAGAGAGTGGCATGCTTGGGCGTGTCTGAGCAGAAACTGCATTGAGGACAAGACCCCCTGCCCACCACCACAGGCTCCAGCTCTGCGGGAGCCACGCCAAACTTCGCCCCAACTCAAGGGAAGGAGAGGGATCCAAAGTGAACTGAACTTGAATGTGCATTGCCCTAGTGGAATATGAGCTTAAAATTAACAACTATATTGTTAAAGAAAATATGAATTATATTTCTTAAAAACTTTGGCTGTGGACTTAGATTTCTACCCACCATGTCCATAGCATAACACTGCCCATTCTTTGTTGTAATTGTTTATTAATTTGTCTTCAGTACCATAAATCCCCTGAGGAAAGGAACTGTGCTCTCCAGTAAACACCCAGTACTGGTGCCACACCTGGCTCATAGTCAGCACCATAGAATTCTCAGGAAATGACACAGTTGGTGAACTTCGATGTCTTCCATGTCCAACAGTGCCCAATAGGATGCTGGCTAAATGGTGACCCACCTATGGCATGAAATGCTATAGAACCACTTACAGATTGTGCCGTATACAAGTATTTCATGGCGTGGGGAAATGGTTGTTACTTTGTAAAGTAAAAAGAAACAGGTTTCAAAACAATGTGATATCTTTTTAAAATTTTATGGAGCTCGTACATAGAATTTTTTAAAAAAGAACATTCAGCAGTGTAAATTATACCCCTGAGATGTGGGGTTATAGAGATCTTTAATTTTCTTGTGTACATTTTTGTATTTTTCACAATTTCTTCTGAGACCACATATGTTGTTACTAGAAAGGGAGAAGAGCACAAATGTAATCTTTCTAGTTGATATGTCCTTTACATTTTTTGGTGGGCTTCCAGTTTCTCAAGCTGCCTTGTGGGGTCTCAGAGCTCTGGGGGTAGGGCAGGAGGTGCAGGGACCAGGGGCTCAGGGGCTCAGGGCCCATCTCCCAGCACTGTCTCCATTCATTTCTCTTCCTGCCATTTCCTCTTGATACGCTTTCCCCCACCTCATCTTTCCCAAGGGGCTTCTTTGTCCTCTGAGCTATGCCACTGTGGATGAACGCTCTCAGCTTTCTGGCTGCAGCTGCCCCCATGCAGGGACCCCCGGCCTGTGAACCTCCCTCTGCCACCCCCACCCTCCCATGCGGAAACTCCCTTGGCCACCCGTTCTCATCCCCAGCCCATGGGGGACCTCTCATCTTCACCCCCAGGTGGGACTTCCCTCCCCTATCAGCACCCCCACGTGGGATTTCCCTCCCCCACGAGCACCCTCATGTGGGGACCCCCCTCCCGACCATCATCCTCATGCATGTGGGGATCTCCCTCCCCGCCCACGCAGGGACCTCCCTCTCCCACCAGCACCCCCATGCAGGACCTCCCTCCCCACCAGCACCCCAATACGGGATCTCCCTTCCCTCCCCCACTAGCATCCCCAACTCAGGACCTCCCTTCCCCACTCGCACCCCCATTGTGGGAACTCCTTCCCTCACCTCCAACCCCTATGTGAGAACCTCCCTCTTGCTCTCACCCCCATTCTGGGACCCTCCTGAGTCTCTGCCCTTCCTCAGTCATCACAGTCTCTGTAGAGCAAGGAGCTGACTCTTTGCCTTTGGCCCTGCTGTTTCCCCTCACGCTAATGTCAGCATTTGGGGTTGCCAGGAGACACGAAGGATAAGAACATTGATTCTTCTTTTTTATTTGTGGAAAATAAGCATAACATAAAATTTACCATCTTAAACATGTTTAGGTGTTCATATTACGTAATTCACATATTAAGTAATTCACATTGTTGTGCAGCCATATCCAGCTTCTATCTCCAGGACTTTTTCATCTTCCCAAGTTAAAACCCTGTCTCCATCCCACACTGTCTCCCCATTCCCTGGCCCCTTTACCCCCAGCGCCCACCATTCTACTTTCCAGCTCTGTGGAACTGACTACTCTGGATACCTTGTATGAGTGGAATCCTACAGCATTTGTCCTTCTGTGTCTGGCTTATTTCACGTAGCAAGATGTCCTCCAGGTTCGTTCATGCTGCAGCACGTGTCAGAATTTCCTTTCTTTCTAAGGCTAAATAATGCATGGGTGGACCATATTTTGTTCATCCACGTATCTGTCCTGAACACAAGAGTTGCTTCCGTGTTTTAGCTATTGTGAATAACGCTGTTGTGGACATGGGTGGGCAAATGGGTCTTCAAGACCCTGCTTTCAATTCTTTCATGTATATACCCAGAAGTGGAATTGCTGGATCAGATGAAAATTCTGTAGTTAATATTTTAAAGGTACCACTATACTGTTTACCACAGTGTCTGCATCATTTTACATTCCCACCAGCAATGCACAAGGATTCCAGTTTCCCCGTATCCTCACCAACACTTGCTATTTTCTGAAGAACATTGATTTTTTAAAAACAATTCATTCAACAAACATCTTCTGAAGACTCCCCATGTTCCTGACCCTCCCTGCTTTCCAGGGATAGCCAGCTTTAATTGCACAGCTTCTGGGTGGGTGCAGGAGGACAGCAAACACTGAGACAGATGCTATGGGCAGGACATTTCCAAGAAGGAAATATTTTCATTCTCCATTTTTAAGGCGAGAAACTGAGGCCCAGGAGTGTAAAGCCATTACCCTAGTGTACAACTACCAAAAGGGGAAGCCAGGATTCAAGTCCAGGTCTTTCTGGCTTCATAGCCTTATCTCTTAATTCTGATGCCAGCCTGCCTTCCCTTCCACCACTGACAAAGAATCAGACAGGTGACACGGTGCACCTGTATCCACACCACTGGTGAGCAGCCCTCAGCATCACACCCAGACTTTCTAAGATGCTTGGCCTCTTTGAAAAGAGTCAAACAAAGAGCCATCCCACAGATGGGAGTCAATTTCTTTAGGTGGGGAAAGAGAATGGGAGCAGAGAGAACAAGCCTGTTCCACAAAGAAAGGAGAAGAACCAAGGGTTTGGGATTAGGCATAAAGGTCTAATTAACATTTATTAGGTGCTAAGTGCACTGCCATGTGTCAACTCCTGTAACCCCTGAAGTAATCCTGGGAGACAGGCATTTCATTTCTCACCTTGCAGACGGGGGCACAGAGGACAGGGAGGTATCTCGTGAGGGTCCCCTGGTGAGCGAGGGTTGGTGAAAGGATATAATCCTGGCTGGTCCTACCCAGATGCTTCATCTTCATCCTACAAAACTCTCTGTGCTTTAGTTTCTTCTATGAAACAGGACACCTGTTTCATAGAGTAGTTGTCAGGATTGGTGATAAAGTACTAAGAGTTAACTGGGGCACAGTTAATCCTATGTAAATAGCGACGAATGGTCTTAGTCTGTTGTCTGTTACTGTAATGGAATACCATAGACTGGGTCATTTATAAAGACAAGAATTTATTCTTATGATTCTGGAGGCTGGGAAGTCCAAGAGCATGGCACTGGTACCTGGTAAGCACCTCCTCGCTGTACCATAACATCGCATGGCTGAGGGTGTCGCATGGCCAGAGGGCATGAGTGTGCCAGCTCAGGTTTCTCTTCCTCTCCTTATGAAGCCGGCAGTCCCATCATGGGAACCCCGCCCTGACGACCTTATCTGATCTTCATTACCTCCCAAAGGCCCTACCTCCAAATATCATCAGCAAATCAATGTGGGGATTAAGTTTCCAACACATGAAATGTGGGGGACACAATTAAAGCACAACAGCTATTACTACGACTAACGTGGTATTCATTAGAAGCTCCTCTGAGAGTAGGGCAGTATCTTCTTACCTCAGTGTTTCCTAAATTTTAGTCCTATTTACACTGCCTTCAAACTTTTATTGATTATTTATTTAAATATTATTTAATTTAAAAACATGACTGTTACGCATTTAGTATCTGTTATCTATTTAAAACACTACTTCTTAAAATACTTTAAACAGTATTGTTATTTTCTTAAGGCTGTTGGTTTTAAATTTTTTTTCTTCAGACAAAATCTTACTCTGTCACCCAGGCTGGAGCTCCATGGCACCATCTTGGGTCACTGCAACCTCTGCCTCCCGGGTTCAAGCAATTCTCCTGTCTCAGCCTCCTGAGTAGCTGGGACTATAGGCATGTGCCACCACACTCGGCTAATATTTGTATTTTTAGTAGAAATGATGTTTCACTATGTTGGCCAGGCTGGTCTCGAACTCCTGACCTCAGGTGATCTTCCCGTCTCAGCCTCCCAAAGTGCTAGGATTACAGGCATGAGCCATTGTGCCTGGCCTAAAGTTAAATATCTACTTTAGTATCATGTTAAGCAATAAAATGTGTAAAAGCCACAAGTTTGGTGGGCCAGTGATATATCTGTTTTCCAATATCCTTTAAAAATAATTAATAAAAATTAAAATGCCTTTAGATGCATCTGAAGCCCTCTGGATTCTACCTGTGGTGGGTGTAGTACTACTTAGAGAGACACCAAATTCCTGTCTGTCTCTCGTGGTGCCTAGCATCTGCTTTTTGGGCCTCATGCTTATCAAATGAATAAAAAATTTAATCAATTAAGAAGAATTAATTACTTGATTGATTATTGACTTCAGGGGAGATCTTCTTCATTTTTACCCTGTAACTTTAATCAGTAGGTCAAGTCATAGACTAGAAGGAGGAGTTTCCTCTTTCTCTGGCCAACCATTTTCTGTGATCAGTCATAAATCTCCAACAAGCAAATCTCTCTTTGAAACCTGGTGACTGGATGCTTTCCTACATCACAGCTTTGTTGGGAAATTCTGCCTTCCTTCTGGATAAGGAACATAAAGTCCCTGTCCATGGCCAGTCTCATAGATTGATTTACATTATTTCCATGTTGCTGAAACATGACTCTTCTCTGTAAATGATTACATGTTGGAGTCTTTTCCTGGCCAAAAAAAAAAAAAAAAAAAAAAGCCAAGAAATGCGAACAACTAGAGCTGAGATACTCACTTCAGGGGGGCTCAAACATTTTAGTCATCCACCTGGCTATGTTTGCTTGGGTGACCTTGCACCGGGGCTTGCTCACCATCATGTGATTTTGTGACCACATCACTTTTGCTCAGTGTTTTAAAGGTTCATGAAACAACCAAGTGGCCTGCTTTCCCTCAGGTTCCCAAGCAATGGCAAAGCAAAATTCAGGGTTTTGGTTTTTGTTTTTTTGTTTTGTTTTGTTTACATTTAGGACCCAGGTCAGATACAAAACATTAAACTTTAAAAAATGTTTAGGCCGAAATTTTTAAAAATAGATTTTAACTGTCTAAAGGAGAGAATAAGCAGAATGAGTGACGGAGCGACGTCCCCTCTCCGCGTGAGCTGCCTGGCCACATGCGGCCACCCTGGGCCTGGCCGGCTGGTCCCTTTGTTCTTAGAATCCTCTGTGCTGGGAGGCTGTCCCTCCCCTTCCACCCGGTTCCTTCCACCTGCAATCAGGCGCTGGTTCATGTCCCCCCTCACCGGTGACCACAGCCAGGAGAAGGAGGAGAAAGGTGAGTGGAGGGGCTGTGGACGGCTCCCACAGGCCTGTGGCCTGGCTGGACGGAGTCCCTGCTCTCCCACTGCTCTGTTCAGGATACTCTGGGTGAGGAGCCGGAAGCCCTTGTGCCTCTTACTCTGGATTCCAGACTTTCTTCGGCCTCCAGAGAGAGACCGTGTGTGGTGCAAGGTACCACCTCCTCTGCGCGATGAAGGAGGGAGCCCTCAGAGGCCCTTCGCAGCGCAGAAGACAAACGCAGCTGTGGAACAAGGTAGAGAATGGAAGCACGTTAGTCCTACCAGAGAGTCCGCCTGAGACCTGGATAGGTCCCCAACATTCAGGACGCTTTTGCCCTGGAGACTGTGAAGGAGGAACCCCTGAAAGATGGGTGTGGCCGCGGGGAAAGAGGTGGGATGTGGGTGGAGGGGACCTCAGGGCAAGCCTTGGGGTGGGGCGGGGGCTGCAGAGGCTCCCAGAGCTGTGAGATGCGTGGCCGCGGCCCTGCTGGGTAGGACGACCTCCAGGAGCCCGCGTGAGGAGGGCAGGAGGTGCTGGGCCCTCCATCCGGAGAGATGGAGGAGACCCGCTTCGCAATGGGAAGGCGACACCAGCAGCAAAAGCACAACTTTCTGTCGGGAGAAAAACATACCTCCATTCATCTGGCGCTGGGCCTCGGGCTCTCCGGTGGGCAGGGTCCCTTCCAGGCCGCGGCGGGTGCTGCTGAGCCCTGGACGGGGCCTCCCGCCCTCCCCGCTGAGCCCTGGACGGGGCCTCCCGCCCGCCCCGCTGAGCCCTGGACGGGGCGTCCCCCCCTCCCCGCTGAGCCCTGGACGGGGCGTCCCGCCCTCCCCGCTGAGCCCTGGACGGGGCCTCCCGCCCTCCCCGCTGAGCCCTGGACGGGGCGTCCCGCCCGCCCCGCTGAGCCCTGGACGGGGCGTCCCCCCCTCCCCGCTGAGCCCTGGACGGGGCGTCCCGCCCGCCCCGCTGAGCCCTGGACGGGGCGTCCCCCCCTCCCCGCTGAGCCCTGGACGGGGCGTCCCGCCCGCCCCGCTGAGCCCTGGACGGGGCGTCCCCCCCTCCCCG
>NC_045438.1:167926848-167982013 GCF_002776525.5 Piliocolobus tephrosceles | reverse complement strand
GAGCCCTGGACGGGCGTCCCCCCCTCCCCGCTGAGCCCTGGACGGGGCGTCCCGTCCCCCCCGCTGAGCCCTGGACGGGGCCTCCCGCCCTCCCTGCTGACGGAGGTCCCCTGGGCCTTCCCTTCTGCGCCACCCTCCCCACCCTCCCCGTCCTGGGCCTGGCCTGGGGGTCAGGGCCTCCTCCTGGGGCATCGGGGGCATCGCAGGGGCCGGGCTCCCTCTGCGCGCAGCGTCTCTGGGGTCTGCTCCACGTTCCCAGCCAGCACCGCAGGAACCTGCGCACCCAGAGCGGGCAGCGGAGCAGAGCGGAGCCGCGGCCTGGGAGTGGGAATGCGAGGCCTGCAGTGGGGCCAAAGGCCGCCGCTACAGAGAGGGACTGGAGCGGCGATGGGGGGTCATGGGGGCCCGGCCGAGGATCACCGGGCAGAGGGTCTGGGCAGAGCCCCACTAAGGCTTGTCTTGAAGCCAACGAGCGAAACTCTCCAAACCAGAAAGCCCCCGGGTGTGCCTCCGCGGGGCAGCCCCAGGGCTCCTAGTGTCACACAGGCCCCTGCAGGCAGGAGAAAACGAGGCTGCACAGCGCGGCTTCCTGCCGGCAAAGACCTGGGAGCAGCCCTGGGCTCTGCACTCGGTTTGCGGCTGCAGAGGCACAGGGGAGGAATCTGGCCAAATGCAAGCGCCCTTCACTGGGCGTCTCTGCCGGGGCAGGCCTGGGGTGGGGGGCCAGGCCCCAGGGGCCAGGGCCAAGTGTCAGCTTCTCTGCTGTTTTTCAATAGAGCCACCGCAAAAAATACATTACATAAACTTCTAATGAATTATATTAGAAACAAAGGTCAACTGCATTTACTAGCGTCTCTGCTTTAGAGACGGTTTGTGTGCACTGCCTCTGTGGGTGAAGGGTGTGCTGAAGTGCAGACTTTTCCAGTCCTGTGTTCAGGGGCATCAGGCTGGGAGCTTGAAGCTGGTGGGAGTATTTACACCACAGGGATGGGCAGACACCGCACATCAGGGCTTGCCCCACCCCCTCCTCCACGCGCCTTGCAAGCCGTGCATCTGCACATTCTGAGTGGGTTTGGTTTGCTCTTCTGCTCCCCATTCCTTCCACCTCTGGTCTTAGCAGCTTGGGGCCATTAGGGTGAGAAGGAAGGGCAGCAGAGATGGAGAGGGGTTCGGACCTCTCCCTCTCTGGTAATAATATAATACAGCTTTTTCTTGTACAACTCTGGCTGGCAGAGGTGTCCAAGGGCTGGCTCTCGTGAATGAGTCCTGGGTGAGGCAGGGGAAAAGTTCGTAGGGATGGAAGGAGAGCTCTTGGAAGCCCCATCCCTGCAGGCCCTTCCCAAAGCACTTGTCCTGGGGCTGGGCCAACTCAGCCAGGCCCAGCGGCTTCTGCGGGGTCCCCTCCTGCCTCCCGGCACCGCGGCTGCCCCACATCTGTCTGTGTCTCCCTTTCCCTCTCTCTTCAGACATCTTTCCCCACTTCTCAGACACTGGGGCCAGGGAGATGAGTGTGCGTAACTCCTGCGTGCAGCTGTCTGCAGGCTCTCTGTGTATATCTTGGAGCAGCCCTCCTTTGGCTCTGGCAGGGAATGAGAAGTCAACCACACTGGCCCCGGGAGGCAGGAAAACCCACTGGGTTCTCTCCAGCCACCCACACTCCTTGCTGTGGAGGTGTCCGAGCCTCCCCGCCTCCCCTCCCCGGACCAGGCATCTGCCTGGCCAAACCAAGAGACACAGTGCTGACCCTTGATCTGAGGAGTCTCACACCATCATCTTCAGATTTCTTTCAAATCAGGCTTCTCCTTGCCTCTTTGCCTTGGTCACACATGGCAGGTGATTCCTGAGCATCAGCCAAGGCACCACAGGTACCCTGCAATCTCAGGGCACCACATTTGCAGAAGGAGCTGCTGAGGGTCTGAGTGCAGGCGTGTTTGCTTCCATGAGGACCGCCTCTGCCTCCCGGGACGGTGGGGTGGAGAGAGCTGCATTTGTCCCAGTGGGAGGGGGGTGGCAGGACAGGGCATGGGCTAGTGTATGCAGGGTTTCCTCTGCAGAACCAGGATGCCCCGCTACAGGCTTAGCCAAGAAAAAAACAGGAAGCCCCTCCCACACTGCCCAGCACACAGAAGGTGCTCAATAAACGGCAGTCATATTCAGCGTGGGAGAAGGCGCCCCAAGGCACAGGGACGTGGCCACACATGTGCAGCCGCTCTCAGTGGGGCAGACGCCCAGCGGGCTCACATGCACGTCTCTGTCCCCATCTTGGGGCAAGAGCTGTTTCTTAGGGACCACTTTACTGCATAGCCAGGGTGAATGCCCACTGCCCTCATGCCCATGCCTCACGAGCCCCTGGAAGCTGTAGGAGGTGAGAGCACCTTTCTGCAGGCTCTGCAGCCCTGACAGGAGAGGGCTCAAGGGTGCCTCAGTTGTCTGGACATGCCACCTGTGGAATCTCTGATGGGTCCAAGCAGCAGCACAGTCCCAAGCCCTCTACCTGCCGAGACACCTGCTGCACCGGTTAGGAAGTGGCTCAAGGGGAGGCAGCAGTCTCACCCCCTGCTCACAGCAGCCCTTAGAGCGTGCGTCCCTGCTCTCCTGCTCCTGCTGACCCTGCTCTTCTTGAAACCCAACATTTTCACTTCCTCAGGGGCAGGGAGACATGAATAAATAAAAATAAAATCTGAAAAAGTGAAAGGTAGCCCAAGTGGTAGGTTCCGTCCCCATCTCCCTTGGCCCGCTGCCAATGTCCCACAGTTCCACTGGACGGTCTCTACGAGGTTTGGATGTCTCATCTCTTCACTATCCCTCTCACGCATTTCCCCCAGGGTGGAGAAGGTTTTATTTAATACCAGAGACGTCATGTGGAAATGAGACCCCAGTCGAGTGGTATAACTGTGGGAGTGACGACGGTCTCTGGCCCCGTCCTTCATCCCAAGATGAGCAGACTCCATTGAGCGAGTCGTGGCACTGCAGGAGAGAAGTAAGCACTGCCTTCACTCCTGCGTCCTGCTCCTAAAACGTTGAACATCAAACTCAATTCTCCAGGTGTTAACTGAGCAGAGCACAGGGAGGCTACCACCTTGCTTTTTCTAGAAACTGGCTTCCAGCAAGGCAGCTGAAATAATGTACAGAGTACTGTATAAGCAGAGGGTGCCTGCTCTGGAAGCTGTGTGGCTGGAACCCGAGGGGAAATGTTGCAATGGGTACAATTTGTTATCCTGCCTATTTATGCCAATGATGTTATTCTCTTCATTTAGTCATCTTAAATTCAACTGTTAAGTCATTATTAGTAATTCTAATTTCTTGTCTAATTTCCATGCAAGGTAGGACTTCCCTGTAACAGGCACAGATAGAGGCAGTGTTCTATATTTGGTGAGAGAGAGATTATCTACAAATTACAGGGAAATGATTACATCAAGGTCCTCCATTGATGAAATAAACCACAAGAAAGAAACGAAGAGTAGGAGACGAATGCTGTGCTAACAATGGCTGAGAACCGAAGCCAGTTGACTCTCCTACATCTGATGATTCCTTTACCTCCACGAGTCCCCCCGTGAATGAGAAGCGTGGCCTTTGTGCCCTTCGGGGTTCAGGGAACCGCATTAGCATCGTGACAATTTCCTCTAGACCTGGAGAAAACCATTATCTTCTCTACTGGACAGCGATGTCTCTAAACCACAAACCGCGAGGGTAATTGGCTGTGTTCTTAGGAGGGACAAGAAGCAGGGCATGATGTTTTTTGGGTGCCTAAAACCAGGCATCCAGAGAGAGCTTCCGGCCTCATGCCCAGTCCGTCTTTCACATTCTTAAAGAAGGAAACTCAGGTAGCGTGCAGGAAAGGGGCCTGCCCAGGGCTGGATGGCTGATGAAGCAGAGACTGCCCAGGTCCTCAGCGTCCCCGACATGTTCTTCCCTTTCAGAATAGGAAGCTCTCTCTAAGTTTCTCCTAGCAGTTAGTGTCCCACAGAAACTCGATACAGCCTGCAGATGAGAACCCTTCTGTGAGTTTCTTAGGAGCCACATTAAAAGAGTACAAAGTAACAGGTAGAATCAATTTTAGTAATCTATTATATTATAGGAATCTAATATTATTGCTAATTTTGGTAATCTATTTTATATAATCTAATATTATCCTTTCAACATGTATGTACTCAATCAAAGCAATGATTAATGAGATAGTTAGTATTCTTTTTGGCACTAACCCCGGTGTGCATTTCATACTTCCTGTATATCTCGGTGCAGACCAGCCCCCCTCAAGTTCTCAGGCGTCACATGTGGCCAGTAGCTGTGGTGTTCAACTGTGAAGATGAGGACATACCTCTGGTCAGGAGGCACAGCCTGGGCTCTGAGGCTGGTTCTTCTGCTTCTTATGGGTGTGACTTTAGACATCGTCCTAACCTGCTGGAAGCCAGGCTTCCTCAAGCCAAAAATGAGGGTACAAATACCTATTCCACTAACCCGTGAGGCCTACCTAATCCCGTAGAGTCCATGCTCCCCAGGAGGCATCTTGCTTGGTGCCTGGCACACAGTGGTACGCTGAACCCTATTGCTATTATGAAGAGTTGTGCCATTGATTGGGTGAAATTCTTTCTGAGGGTTCTAGGAAATACATCTTTTCTCAGATTTTCATTGGGGTAATTCAGGACCACCTTCTGGTAGAGATCATCAGTTATGAGTAACTCAATTTGATGTTTTAAAAAACATGTATTGAAAACCTCCTGGGTAGCAGATATTGGGCTTTGATATAGGAACTTGATATTTGAAAAGACATGGTTCCTGGTGGTGAGAGAGACAGCATTTGGGAACTCCCTGTACTTTCTCCATAATTTTTCTGTGCACCTAAAACTACTCTGAAAAATAGAGCCTATATATATTTTGAAAAGACATGGTCCATCATTAGCCTGACTGGATCTTTGTACAAATTAGACAGAGGCACCTCTTTGTGAAACCAATTTTATTGCCAACAATCAGAAAGTTGTGCTAATAAATGTATGTATTACATCTATGTGTATATTTATTAATACACACACAGCGACCACCGTGCGAATGGTGTGTTGGAATTGTGCAGCATAAAAACCTGCACAACAGTGCACAGCAGCCCCCTTTACCATCAGTCCACTGGAGGAAGCAGACACACAAACTGACTGTAGACTAACAGGCAGGATGAAACAGGTCCAATCACAGTGGGAAAAATGAGAAGGCAGAGGATAAAGGACATCAGCCCGGGAAGAAAAGTATGTGGCAGAGGTGAGCACAGAAAGTGGGGACTGAGGCGAACGGGGTGAAAGGCAGTGGTGGGTGTCACACTCCCCTCTGCCATGTTTTGTTCTTACTGCTTCCTGTGCACTGAGCATCCGTCTGTGTACTCCTGGGCGTGTCTCTAAGGGCTGGGGATGCCCCTGGAGCCATGTGGTCTTGTGAAAGTAAGATATTGAGTTAAGGCTTCTAGTTCTGCTGGGGCAACATTAGACCAAGAAATGGTCTAATGTTCCGGTAGAGGCATCGCCACCATCTGAAACAGCTTTAAAACACGCTCCGCTCCCTAGACAGAGAATGTCGTTGACCCGCCAGCACCAGGGATCCAGCAGGTTTGTTTCCTAGCGGTGGCAGACCCTTAGTTCCTTCCTGCCACCTCTTTTCCTAGATACTCATGGAAATACGTGCTCTGAGGATGGCTGACACCTGCTTGGTATCCACTGGTTTCAATGCCATGGCATTGGCCTTCTTACCCCCTCAGTAGACAAATACACGAAACTAGCCTCAGACCCATGCAGAGGTGCCACCTCTGCTCATTTCCCCGGGAGTCATCCTTAATGAGTTACAAAAACACGTGACCCGGGCAGTCATGCAGAAGCCAACACCAGACATGCATGTCCTTCCCGCAGGGTGGTGGGGTGGGGTAAGGGAGAGTTCCGAATAAGCAGCTGCCTTTAACTTCCTGAAGTCAGGGTCAAATCCAGCAGCCACCTCAAACCACACCTTCACAGGAACAGTCATAGCTTTGCAAAGAACTGAGAAGAGACAGTTGTGTGTGACCACATCCAACCAGAGGTTACACTCACATCCCAGCCAACCCTGTAGAGAGACCACAGGAGAAAAGTCAGAGTGTGGCCACACAACAGAACTGATGCAGACTTTGGCCAGCTCATGGAACATATCAGGAGACATGGACTTGAAGAGCCTGGTCTTTTTTTAATGTATATATAATTTCAACTTTTTCTTTAGAGTCAGTTGGTGCATGTGCAGGTTTGCGACATGGGTACATTGCCTGATGCTGAGGTTTGGGATACATTGGATCCCATCACCCAGGTACTGAACATTGCGCCCAACAAGTAGTTTTCAACCCTTACCCCACTCTCTCCCCTACCTACTAGCCCCCAGTGGCTGTTATTGCCAAAACAATCAGATGTTGAAGATGGGTGGCAATCTCCACTTCCATTGTGCTTTTCCGGAAATATTCTATTTTCATGCTGCCTCTCAAGCGGTATTGTTTGTGGTGACCGACACAAGTAATAAATAAACAAAAGCATCCCTGGGAATGCTACACACCAACAGCCAAAGACTCAGTCCTCCACGCGTCAGGGGTGAGTGGGCAGAGGAGAACCTGTTACACCTGCATGTTTGAACATTTCATGAGCAAATAAACCTCCACCCAGGAAGATATGTGGATGGCAGATAGGCGTACAGAAGTCTGTTAAATGCTATTCATCATTTCAGAAATTCAAGTTCGGTTACAATGGGCTCTACACGCCTATTAGAATGGCTGAAACGGGAATGAAAAAATCTGGCAATACCCAGACGACGAACCAAAACTCTCACATGTGTTGCTGGTGAAAGTGAAAAATGGCAAACCAGTTTGGGAACCAGTTTGGTGGTTTCTTATACAGTTAAACATATGCTTTTACCATCTGACCAAAAGATTCTGCTGCTAGACATTTAACCAAGAAAGATGAAAACGTACCTTCACATAAGCATGAATTAATTTTCAGTGCATTTAAGTGGAAGAAGCCAGACTCCAGAAACTACCTACTGTAGGTTTCACTTATACGACCTTCTGGAAAAGGCAAAAAATGGTAAGAACCGAGGAGAGAGAGATCAGGGAGTGCCAGGGGCTGCGGGTGGGAGAAGTCTGCCCCAGGCAGCAGAGGAGGGTCCTAACTGTTCAGCACCATGCTTACCGTAGTCCTTACCCAATGTGATGCACGCACACCAGAAAGAGTGAATCTGGCCGGGCACGGTGGCTCACACCTGTAATGCCAGCACTTTTGGAGGCCAAAGCAGGCAGATCACCTGAGGTCAGGAGTTTGAGACCAGCCTAGCCAATATGGTGAGACCTTGCTTCTACTAAAAAAATAAAATAAAAATGCAAAACTTAGCCAGGCATGGTGGTGCAAGCCTATAGTCCCAGCTACTCAGAAGGCTGAGGCATGAGAATTTCTTGAACCCAGGAGGTGGAGGCTGCAGTGAGCTGAGATCATGTCACTGCACTCCAGCCTGGGCAACAGAGCAAGACTTTTTTTAAAAAAAAAAAAGTAAATTTTACTGCACCTAACTTTCCTTTTAAAAACAGAAGAACAAAAACCCTACATCAAAAGTAGGCATTTTAGTAGCTTTGGATCTGAGAAAAAGTGTTTTCCCACTGAGGAATGCCATAACATTCTGTTTTTCAAATATATAATGTTCCTAGAAGAGCCAAAATTAAACTTAAAAAAGAAAAACAAAAGAAAGAAAGAGGCTGACATCATTGACAACTTTTATAGTCTCCTCACTTCATTCAGGTCAGGAAAGAATCAGCAAAGAGAAGCAAACACCCAGTAGGCCACGGCCGGGACGCTAAGCGCCGCGCAGGCCAGGCTGGAAGGTGCCTCCTAGACCCAGCACGCCTTTGCCTACAGGTGCGGAAGCTAAGGGCACGTGTGAGCGCACAGAGTCGGGCCTGGACTTCAGCTGCTGCTGTGCTCTGCCGGGACAAAGGGAGGCGCTGGTCCCCAGGGGCCAGCCAGACACTGGTGCACTTCTGACTTTGCCAGCATCTTCGCTACCTTCTCTTTCCTTTTCCTGTAATCCTGTTTCCTTTCACAGCATGTTCCCTATGTGAAGGGCAGCAAGTACCTGCAGACCTAGAACCAGGGCCCATGGCCACAGAGACCGGCCGCGGGATGGGCCAGGAGGGAGGGAGGAGGAGATGGTCAGTGTGTCTCTGTGTCTGTCACCAAACTCTTCATGGTTCTGTTTCTTCCCTTGGCATTTCTGTCTTGCTGGGCAAGTTTCAAAATGCCAGGATCCAATCTATTTTCAGCTGTGGCCAGGCACCCCCCAGCACAGGACACAGGAAAGGCAGAGTCCTGTAGTCACTTTGCCGTGGCCCTCCGGACCCCAGTCTTCCTGAGAGGTTGTGGAACCGTGGAGCCCATGGTCTGAGGACACACTGAGTCCCTGGAGGCACACAGGCGTCCTCCCTCCACCCCCGGGCCCAGAGCGGCATGTTACTCCTTCTGCATCCCCAGGCACCAACAAATAGCTTGGGATGTCACGGATGATTCAGCAAGATGTGCTTAAAAATTAAATGCACGGTAACGGGGCTAGCCACTGGCTATGCCACCCCTGGCTCCCCTGCTCAAAGGAAGGGAGCAAGAATTCTGTCAGAGACACAAGATGGCATTTTGGGGGGAGGTTAACTCGTCTTAGATGGACTATTTTCATCGAGCTTTTGGATGACATACACTTGGAATAAACATTTTACCATTCCAATGAGAATAACCTTCACTGCAGAGCTGGAAAGCAGTACAGGGAAAGAGGTCAGTCCCTTGCGGCCCAGCAGGAACATGCCAGGCACGTGTATCCATGCTCCATCCACTCTTTACAAAGTGGCCTCGCGGTGCCCGAGACCCCGTGGGCACGCTGCGCAGTGGAGACAAACACGAGGAGAGGCAGCAGCCCACGGACGGCAGCAGGAGGGCCACCGCGAGGGACGGAGCGCTGTGACTCATCTCGCCGCCGACGCCCAGATTTCATCTCTGCGGGCTTGATCAACTGTCGGCTTTCACGGGGAGACGCCCAGGTCAAACGCAGTTCTTCAGTTATTAGAAACACTGCGTGGGTTCCCCCAATTCCTAGGCCTCAGCCGCTGGCATGAACTGAAACACAAGGCAATCCGCCCACAAGCTGGTCTCATTTGTTTTTGATTAGGATGTGTTGGAATGGGAAAGAAATGTTTTTTTATCAGTTGAGGTATTAATGGACTGATGGAGGCCTGCAAAGCTGCAGAGGCAGGATTTCTGGTCCAGGCGCTCCTCTGGGGCTTTGGAGGGGCAGCACATCAGCGGCCGTCATGCTGCTCTCGCCACGTGGCATCCTCCTGAGTTCTGTCCTGTCCAGCACGGTTCCCTCCCAGGACAGGCCAAGCCCCATCTCATTCTGAGCTGGGAAGCCCCCAGAGAGAGTCCACATCCTTTGGCCTCCGTGCCCAGCTCCGGGCCCAGGAGATACCTGCTGTACCAGCCGTGCTGCCCTCTGGGCATGCATTGTGTGGCAGTCACAGGTTTAAGCTTCCGTTTCTGGGATTCACAGGCAGTCTCATCCATTTGCCGCCACATACAAGTGCTGAACCACACACCACCTGCTGACTGGACCTGAGTAATATCTGGCTATTTCCCTAAGTCAGTTTCACTGGAAACAACTGTGAATGTTCAAAGAGAATGTGTTTCATTCTGCTCTGGAATGAACCCAGGAGAGAGCACCAGGGGTCTCCGCTAGGAGCAGGGAATAGAAGGATGAAGGAAGCACAGACACCAGTTTTTTTTATATACACAATGATATAAAAATGCACCATTTTAACCATTTTTCTGTGCATAGCTTGGTGGCATCAAGCACGTTGCCAGGGTTGTGCAACCATCACCATCTTCCTTCTCTGGGACGTTGTTATCTCCCCAAACCGAAACTCCGTCTCCATCCAACATCAATTCCCCATTCCTCTTCCACCCGCCCCTGGCAGCCAGCACTCTGCTCTGTGAATCTGACGGCTGTGGGAGCCTCACAGAAGTGGAACCACAGCGTGTTTTTCCTTTCATGACCTGTGTATTCCATTCAGCAAATATCCTCCAGGTCCAAGCGTGTTGTAGGACGTCTTACAATCCCCTTTGTTTTGCCACCTGAGTAACGTTCCGTCGTATCGTGTCATTCCACATTCTGCTGGTCCATTCCTCTGTTGATGGACACTCGGGCTGCTTTCTTCTGACTCTTGTGAATAATGCTGCGATGAACATGGGTGTGCACACAGGTCAAGGCCCTGCTTTCACTTCTGTTAGAACTGTACCCAGAAGTGGAGGTGCTGGACCAGGTCGTAATTCTGTTTCACTTTTGAGGACTACCGTACTCTTTTCCGCAGCAACTGCCCCATTTTACATTCCCACCACTGATTTGACTGCTTTTCCATGGAGACAGGTGTGAAGACACGATGTTAACTGAACAGATCCCGTGCCCGGCAGAGGTGCGTGCAGCAGTAGCAGAGCCAGGACGGGAACCGGACTTCCGGCCAGGACGGCAACCGGACTTCCGGCCAGGACGGGAACCGGACTTCCGGCCTCACCGCGGCAGGCTTCCCCAGAGAGGCATCCTTAGCCGAATGCCGAAGAAGGCTGTGTCCGCAGGGTGCAGTGGTGAAAACAGGTGCCTGGCGAAGCACCCAGCAGTGTGCACAGGGAGTGGACCCTGCACTTGTGTCCCAGGAGCGCCCAAATCCTTGATGGTAAAGGCAGAGAAAACACCATTCTATGAAAGCTGCCACAAATTTGAACCTGTTAAGAGTGGGAGAAGTCAGTCTTCTTTTAGGACAGAGTGGATTCTTTTTTCTTTTTGGCAAACAGAGTAGATCTAGGAAAACTGGCTGAAGGGACACTGAGTTGTAGAAATGCAAAACAAAGTAGCTCAGCCTCCGTGACTTCTGGCTGCCACGAGGGCGGTCATCACTGGAACACATCCATAGCTGTCGTTTACTGGCTGGCATTAACTTACTGATTCATTAAAAGAACTCTATGAGGGAAGTACTATGGTCATCCCATTTTACAGATGTGGGACAGAGAGGTCAAACAAGTTACCCAAGGTCACCCGGCTCATAAGGGGGACAAGTTCTGCTCTGGGTAGCCTGACTGTGCTTAATCTCATCTCTGCAGGGTGAAGAGTGCTGAAGAAGCAGACACCTGCCCTCGTTGTGCTTGTGCTGTGGCTGGGGATACAAATAATAATAAACAAATGAGCATAAACATACAGGACGTAGCACAGGGGGTGGCAGACTTTTTCTGTGAAGGGGTCAGCATGGCTCCAATGAGACTTTCTTTATAGACACTGAGATTTGCCTGGCGAGACGGTTGTCAGATGGGGTCGGTGGGCTGGTTCTGGGCCTCACGCTGTCCCTTCTTGACTTCGTGCTCATCTCTCTCTGATATCACTTCAGGAGTCTGCAAACGATGGACTGTGGGTCAAACCCAGCCCACTGCATATAATTTTTTTCAGCCGTGAACAACATGTGAAAATTATTCTTACCTCCCAGGTATTTGATCTCATCATACATTTTTCATTGTCAGCAGCAGACCAAGAATTGCTCTACTGCCTTATAGGAACTTGTCTGTTCCAAGTGTACATGAAATGACTTTTAAAACACACACTGACAGAAAGAAGAGCGCAATGGCCACGTACACTCATCATGAGCCCAGCCTTATCTCATCCGTGACCTGCCCTTTGCCCCTCCCCTAGAATTCTTTTGGAATAAATCCCAGACATTGTGCCAAGAAACAAATGAATCTTAAAAGACATATGTCTCAGAAAATTTTTATATGTCTCAGAATATTTAACATAAATCTATCATACACATCAACTCAGGATTATATTAAATATCTGTCATTTTGCTTTATTTAGATTCGTCTGAATTTACCAGAAAGAAATCTAAGTAATTCCTGATATAAATGTACCAAATATATTCTACTAGTCTACTTGTATTGAAACTCAGAATTTTCCGTGGATGTTCATTGTCCAAAAATATGGCCAAATAGAAGAGCATCACGCAATACTAGAAAACATTGGAAATTTAAATTTCCCAGGAGAGCCCTACTGATCTGCTGATAGGGGTGTAACAAAATCACTCTCTGCCAGTGATGCTGTGAAAACTGGAGGAAGCCTAAGCAAAGGGTTTTGCAGCAGCTCTTGTGGAAAGAGTTCCAACGGGATAGTCAGTGCAGCCACGTGATCCAAGTCTTCCACAGTAATTAACACTCTGTAATCTACCACCCGTGGCTTGGACGGTAACAAAGTACCTGGCATTCGTCCAGCACCTTCTCACGAGCCCTACGTTCACTTGCGTCGTCTCGCTGTGCGTCTCTATTTCTATCACCCGTGGTTCACAGGACCAGTCTTGTACCAACATTGCGATGGCCCTGTCCGCAAAGTCACGTTTGGCATTGAACTTCCCTGCGAGCATCCTGTTCGCTTTGCTGAGGTCCTTTCATATCACACTTGCCTGCTGAACTACCTTTACTCAAACCTCTGGCCAGTCTGAAAGTGGTCTTTGTCTTCTCGGGTTGAGGCTGGGGCTGGGCATGTCAGCAAGGTCTTGGAGGGTAACAGTCCAGCCCGTGACGCCACTCCTAGGCTGGGAGTTAATAGGACCAGCCCTCGTTTGGGGAGCAGGCATCCCATCCCTTCCTCCCCGCTCCCCTCCCCTGCACTCCTCACCCTTCCCCTTTCCTTCTGATCCTATCCCATCCCTTCCATCCATCCCATCCCTTTCATCACATCCCATCCCATCCCAGCTCATCTCACCCTTCCCTTCCCATTCCACCCGTCCCATCCTTTGCCTTCCCATCCCTTCCATTCCCATCCTATCCCATGCCATCCCCTCCCCTCCCGTCACTTCCCACCGTTTTCTTCCATCTTCTCCCTTTCAGTCTACCCCATCATTCCCATCCCATTCTACCCCATTCCATTTCACTCCTTACCATCCCTTCCATCTCATCCCAGCCCATCCCTTCCATGCCATGCCATTCCATTCCATTCCATCCCATTCCATCCCATTCCATATCATTCCTTACCAACCCTTCCATCCCATCCCATCCCATCCCATCCTTTCCATCCCATCCCTTCCCTCCCCTCCCCTCCCCTCCCATCCCATCCCATCCCTTCCTACCCTGTCTCTTCACTTCCCGTCCTATATCATCCCTTTCCATCCCATCCTATCTCTTCCCTTACCATCTATTCTCTTCCTATCCCTTACCTTCCAATCCCATCTACCTCATCCCATCTGTTCCCTTTCAATCTCACCCTACTCCATCCCATCCCATCCCTTCCCATCCATCCCATCTCCTCCCATCCCTTCTCATTCCACAGCTGCATAGAAGAGTCAGCTCGTTAGTTACGGCACAGAGGCACTATCTTTACTCTTTGGCACCCCCCTCCCATCACTGAAGACAAAATCAATTTCCCTTTATAGAAAGCATGAGGTTTCACAAACTTTCTGGTGAGTTGTACTCCCCTGGCTTCTTTGAGGAAAGCTCAGCCACATTACCAACTTCAACAGCTGAAACGTGAGAGGAAGTGACCCCATCACCTCCAGGCGGACACTTGCGAACTGGCACATGGTACGCCAAGGGGCGATGGAGGCGCTGTCAGAGAAGCTTGAGGGCATTCCTGCTTCTCCCCTGCAGCCCACCCACTGCCCTGTCTTTGCCACACACTACGGGACACTCATGTGGAGCCTGTGGGCAGCTCCAGCTGCCAACACACCTCCCATCTGAACCCCCCTCAGGGCCCACCCTCAGGTGGGTTTCAAAGGAGAGCAGGCTGAGTGGAAGTGGAAGGCGGCTGCTGCAGGCACCTCCCCTTGTGCTCTGGGAGTCGGGGCTGTCCACAGCCCTCCATTGCCACACCAAGACAAGTGCCACAGGGGCCTTTCACAGGTGAAGGGTGGCCCACCTTCCCGGCTCACCCAGGACCCACGAAGGGGTCTCGGCACTTACTCTTTTTGTCCCCTCCCAAATCCCTCCTGCGCCTCCAGTCTCAAGGAGCGTGGCCTCTTCATTTCTCTCCACCGTGCTTCTGGTGGCAGGACTGGCCTCTGGGAAAGGGCTGCCTCATTTGTCACCTCCTGCTTGGGGTGCAGGTGGGATGCAGGTTCAGAATCCATGGAGAAGACATGGCCTGCGTACTCGGCAGCCCTCCCGGGAGGGACCAGGCCCAGGGACGTGTGTTAGGCTCAGAAAAGTGGATGTTTCTGGTACATCCCACCCTCTGCACTGTCAGTGTCCACGCTCAGGGACCCACTTGCGTGTCCTGCCTGTGTTCCCCCAGCCCCAGGTTAACCCCCACATGGAGGAGGCCTGGCGGGAGCCCTGGCCACAGCCCTCAGGCTGGGGTGCATTCGAGTGGAGGACATAGGCCTGGCTTCCTGGTATTCGGTGGTGGGGACCTCTGTGATGGTGATACACTGCAGTGTCCCAGCACCTCAGCAGCCCTGCCCCTCTGCAGGCCCCTCTGACCTCCCCCACTGACTCCACCATCCAGACACTCACTCACGATGGGGACAGCCACAGAAGCTCCCCCAGCAAATGCACGAAAAATTTTGGGAACCTGTTTGTATATTCATTTCTTAAAATTCTCGGGGCAAACATGGGTCACAAGTGAACTGCACATTTTGTGAAATGTCCCTCTTCTGTCCTTCATCTCCTCCATGTCCACTTCCATGGCCTCCTAATCGCAAGGAGAGCCACTTGTCTTCACGTTTCCTGGCCAGACTCTTCCTCTCAAGTTACGGTGGAGAAAATGCCGTGGCACCGTCCCTTCTTCTGCGCAGCGATGGCGGCCTAAGGACCGTGGGACTAACCCTCAGCTCCAGAGGGAAGGGCTGCTTCTCCTCGGAATGGCTGTTGAAGGAAGGGAGGAGTGAAAATCTAGAAAATAATCTCTTATTGCACACTTACTAACGCAACCGATACTTTTACTTTCCGTTATTCCTTTTCAGTTGTATTCATGCTTTAGACATGGCTACAGTCATCGTATAAATGCAGGTGTATTGTCTACTTACAGTGGAACAAACAGGGTATTCATAGCATGTTTCAGCAGGACTAAGAGCCACATTTTTTTTGTTTGTCTGTTTTGAGACGGAGTCTTGCCCTGTCGCCAGGCTGGAGTGCAGTGATGCAACCTTGGCTCACTGCAACCTCCGCACCCGGGTTCAAGGGATTCCCCTGCCTCAGCCTCCCATGTAGCTGGGACTACAGGTGCGCGCCACCATGCCTGGCTAATTTTTTTGTATTTTGGTAGAGATGGGGTTTCACGTTGTTGGCAAGGCTGGTCTTGAACTCCTGACCTCAGGTGATCCGCCCTCCTCGGCCTCCCCAAGTGCTGGGATTACAGGTGTGAGCCACCGTGCTTGGCCAAGAGCCACATTTGACAACTAGTTTCTGCACCGTTGAAATGTAGGTTGGTCCCCTTAGATATGTGCATGTATCTCAATAATTATTTCCAAGGAACACGTTTTCAACAAGTGGAGTGAGTGGGTCAAGGGTGACCCTTTGAACAATTTTGTCTACATACTGTGGGTTTGCCTCCTTGAGGGCAGAGCGACCCTCACTGCAACCAGCACCTTTTCAGATACAGGTGACATCTCTGCAGGCCTCAGGTGTTCCCTTACAAACACTCTCCCTCCATCGAAATGGTGTCGAATGGCTCTCATTAGCGTCTTAATGCATTTTTATTTTTGGACTGGTTTTCACGTCTACCCTCCCTGTTCTAAGAATGATAATAATGCAGTAATCTCTACTACCATTGCTACCCATTGAAAATGCCCTGGCGGATTTGGAACTATATGTCTCCCTTGAGCCTCAAAACAACTGTGTGGGGGTCCGTGGGGAAGACATTCATTAACTAACTACAGGCCGGAAGCTGTGGCCCAAACAGGAAACCAAGACATGCACCCAACTCCTCTGGTCCTGTGTTCGCTGGTAAAATATTGTCGAGGTAATGACATCTGTGGCAAAATATCAAAGAACACAGCAAGGCTTCGAATGGGAAGAAAAAGCCCCAGGCACTCCTTCCCCAGAGCAGCACCCGGCTCCCTCCACCTGTGCCCCTGCAGGTGCCTCCACCCAGGACGGTGGACCCAGGACTGACTCCATCCAGACTCCACCCAAGACTGCGCGCCCTGTGCCCTGGGTTGCTGATTGTCTCACCTACTGACGTCCTCAGTGAGTGGGAGTTCGCCCTCGAGAGCCGTCTACCTCCCACGCCCCGATCGTGACCGTGCTGTCCCCAGCTGTCCAGCTGGCTGTCCCTCCACGGCATTCCCCCTTCCTTTCCCGCAGGCCCCCTCGCTTTTCTGCTCAGCGCCAGGGTCACCTTCTGGGGCGAAACTCCAATACGCCTATGGGCGTCTGTGATCAAACTGCAGCTGATGATGTGGGCTTTGCTTGGCGACCATAACCGAGTCTTCTGCGCTTTGTCTGCTCTCTGACTTCCCCCACAGGGCCAAGGGGCGCTGGGGCAGCCTTCCCTTCCTTGTACAGCTTTTTATTTTTCCTGGAGTTTCTAACCCACTAACTGGGGGCCCAAAGTAAGGCAGAGAAGTGGGGAAAAGGAACCAAGGGAAGGGAATAAGAGCTGCAAAATGCTGTTCAAAAGCCAGCACGGTGAAACCCCATCTCTACTAAAACTACAAAAATCAGCTGGACGTGGTGGCGGCGCCTGCAGTCCCAGCTACTCAGGAGGCTGAGGCAGGAGAATGGCTTGAACCCGGGAGGCAGAGGTTTCAGTGAGCAGAGATTGCGCCACAGCACTCCAGCCCGGGCAACAGAGCGAGGCTCCGTCTCAGAAAACAACAACAACAACAACAACAACAATAACAAAGAACATCTTCCCATTAGCACTGGAGCAGCTTCCTTGGAGCGTAGAACGGGTGCGGGCAGGCACTGCACCGTTCACCTTCTCCTGCACACCCTTGTCTCCTGAGTGCCGCGGTGGGTCTTTGTGGCTTTGTTCCAGGTTGTGCCACTGATCGATGGGGTGCCTGGGGCACCTCAGTTTTCATCATCTATGAAGTGGGGGTGCAGCAGGACACAGCTCACAAAGCTGGGGTGGGCATCGCGTGAATTACACAGGTGGATGTGGACAGGGATGTGGGACCTGGGTCCCAGCTTACTAAGCGGAGTCCCCTCGCCGCAGCTGAGTCCTCAGGCCTTTTGTGCTTTTGTCCACTGGACAAGCCCTCCTCAGGGACCAAGGCGTGGACCCGGGGCAAGCCTGGCTCCGAGGGGGCCCTGTAGGGAGAGACAGCAGGCGCAGGGCCTTGGGGAGCTCCAGAGAACGCCGCCCGGCAGGCTTGAGGCAAATGCGTGGTGAATGAATGTGATGACATGCTCAACATGTACTGAATGGATGTTGAGTGAGTTTGAAATCAAAGACCAAACCACAACACTGGAGAGGAAGCGAGAGGATGCTGCTAGGGAGGGCAGGGCGTGGTGTGGAGCGAGAACGGCTGGGCCAGGCGAGGGGGACTCACAGACACAGGCTCTCAGCTGCTCTTGCTTTTCAGATGGCAACCGTGGTGGCATTTGCTTTTTTCTTCCTCCAGCCCTTAGGGGTTTGAAGCGCTAGTTTCGGAGATTCGTCAGGATGGCCATAAACAGGCAGAGGGAGGTGGGGCACACCTCCATGACATGCCCTCTGGCACTTCTGGTTTCCTGGGGTTTTAGCTTTGCTTCATGCAGTGGAGTCCCTGAAACCAAGACAGGCAACAGGATCGAAGAATCTGTTAGGGCCCTGGTTTGGGCCTTTCCAGAAACCATCATAGGAACTGTTCAAGAAACGGTTGTCAGAGAAATGCAGGCACAGTGGCACTCAGGCCCCCAGAAAAATGGTTTGATTGCAACAGAAATATCGTTCTCGAAATGAAGGGCAGCCCCGTTATAGTCAGAAGTTCGGGTAGGAAAACGCAGGGACAGTGGTCAGTCAGGGGCACAGAAGATGGACCCGCACCGGAGCAGCCAGGGCATCTGGGAGGTGGGGGGCGGCGGGGCCGGGGGGCGGTCACTCTGTCTCCGGCCAGTGACGGGCTGCTTCTGTGGTGCGTTACAGCCCATGACGCCAGGCCACCAGCGTCTAGGAGAGGACACCGGGATTTCCAAACGAAACAATGCTTGTCCTATGTGCTGGTGATGTGAACATACTGGGGTCACTGTGGGCTTTCAGGAAGGGCCTAGGAGGGGCCGGAGGCTGCGGTGAACAGAAGGGATGGGGTGGTCAGGCAGGAGGACTGAGGGACAAAGCTAGGAGAGGGAACTGGGCAGCCAGCCTGGTGGGGACCTCAGAGCTGCCAACCTGCCCAGCCCAGCACAGCCATCTCTGCTCTGGGCTCAGCTGCTTCTCCTGAGCCCAGCTGTGACCAAGCAGGAAGCCCCTGGGCTTGTCTGCCAGGGGTCCTGGCTCAGTGCTGAGGAAGTATCAGGTGCCTGTCCCTCACACTTCTGTCCCAGAGTCTAATTTTTGTTGCTTCCTCAGGCCCTGGGCCTAGCCTTCCAGTTCCAGGACCTGCCCACCTACCTGCATGCCCACCTGGTGGGCCCGTCCCTCCCCCAGCCCAACCTGGCTCCCTGGAAGGATGAGAAGCGTAGGGGAGACGAGGCATAAGCTGGGGCAGCCCCAGGAGGGGAAGTTGAGGCAGGGATCATCTATTCACACGCAAAAGGGAGGGCTCTACGGGGTGCCGGGGGCCCACATGGAGAAGTTGTAGCTGCAGTGCTGGGCAGCCCGGGAGCAGCAGAACGCAGCAGTGCAAGGCGGCTGCTCCGAGTGGCCACGACTAGAAGGCACAGGTCTGCCCCTCCCCTGGCGCCCGCCGCCCCTGCCTCTGCCTCCTGTCCAGCCTCTGCTCATGCTTCCCATGGCTGACGGGATCCAAACAGCCACACAGAGGATTCTCTTGCGTGGAGGGTGCTGGGGGGTGGCACTGGGAACGTGGACTGGAGGTGAGCGTACCCCACTCACCTCGTTTAACCTATTTAGTGTCTTATGCAATTTAAGAAAAACCAAAAACCAAACAACAACAGCCAAAAACCCCCACAGAACCCACAGTCTTTGAAAGGGTTGGTTCCACCAGGAGACTCGGGCGTCTTAGTGGAAAGAATGATCTGGGCCCTGCTGGGATGGCACAGGCGGCGGGGGGCGGCGCCCGCGCGGGGAGGCACAGGCAGAGGCCCAGGCGGCTGGGGGGCGGCGCCCGCGCCGGGCCTGACTCAGTGGAAGGAAGTGGTGTTGGTGTGTTTCCATCGCAGAGCTCAAAAACAAGGTGGTTTGAGGAACGCTTGCGTGTCACCGGCATTTCCCTGTTGTGTTTATGAAGCGAGGTGGGAATCAAGCCCTGGGTTACTCTAACTGTGTCTTTTACAAGAAACCAAGAAGCCCCCATGGAACACAGGCAGGGGCTGAGGCGCCGGGAGGGGCTGGGGAAACCCAGACGCCGGGGCTCTGGGCTGGGAGGACGGGCCCGGCCACCTCGCCCGGCTCTCCAGCACCCCATTTTAAGGATGGAAGTCTGGGGGCCACCCTCTGCCCCCTGCCTCTTCCCAGGGCATGTCCTGAGCTCCCTGAGCTGCTTCCTTCCCTACACGCCGGGTGGGTGCAAACAGCAGGCGCTCATGGGTGGCTCCGCGTGTCCAGGCCAGCGAGAGGCTGGGGGCTGGGAGATGGACAGGTGAGCCTCGGGGCCCCCAGCCTGCTGACCCGCAGCGCGCAGCACTGCCCCTCCCCAGCCGAGGCCGTGGGGGCCGTTGGGGGGGCTCTTCCTGGGGTGGTAATTCTGTTTTCTGAGGTCACTCAGTTTCCCCGGTGAGGCGAGCACCGTGCAGGGGGGCGTTCCGCCATGCAGTGCAGGAGAGCAGGGGTCTGCGTGATGGATTCTGCACAAGGAGAAAGCTGGGCAGCCTCCTGGAAGGAAGTGCTGGCGAGGGATCCGCGAGGGATCCACATGCAAACAGCTCAGGCCACAGGGCTGGCCCCTCTCTTCTCCACAGGAATCTCCCAGTGCAGGCCGCCCCGCAGAGGAAGCAGCCCTGAAGTAATGTTTCTGAGGGAGGGAAGGAGAACGAGCCAGAGGAAGGGCTGCACCGAGCGCCGCAGTGGAGAGGAAGCGGTGAGACCAACGTTCCACTCACCTGTCTGGGCTGCCATCGGACAGCAAAACAATGGGAGAAAAAATCCCCACATTTTCACAAGGAGGTTTACTGGAAAATCTTCTAATAAACAGGCTCGTAAGCACAAGCACAGCAATCTCGAAACCACCTTCTCATCATTCAAATGTTGCTTTCAGAATTGCCTCCTTCCTCCAGGCCACTGCCATGGAGGCCTGGCACTAAGTCCCCCGGGAGGTCCTGTGGCTCCACTGGAGGCTGTGACGTTATGACCTGTTATGGGCTGCCTGTGTCCCCCTCCACATTCCTATGTTGAAGTCTTAACCCCCGTGCTATGATTTGAAGATTTGTCCCCACAAAACTCATGTTGAAAAGTCATCCTCAGTGTGGAAGTCTTGAGAGGCGGGGCCTTTAATAGATGGTTCCTGCATTAATGGGTTAATGGATTAATGGTTTATCACGCTGTTGGGACTGTGGCTTCATAGGAAGAGGAAGAGAGACGTGAGCCCGCACACCCAGCATCCTCACCACGTGATGCCCTGCACTGCCAGGACCCTGCAGACTCCCCACCAGCAAGAAGGCCCTCACCAGACGCAGCCCCGTGATCCCGGACTTCCCAGCCTCCATAACTTCAAGACACAAATTCCTTTTCTTTAGAGATTGCCCAGTTTCAGATATTCTGTTATAAGTGACAGAGATGGATGAAGACACCCCTTGTACCTCAATGTGGCTGCATTTAGAGAGAGAATTGGGTTAAAAGGAGGACTTTACCGTGAGCCCTAAATCAGCATGAGTGGTGCTGTTTTAAGAGGAGAGGGCACGGCCACACACAGAGGGAAGCCCCTGTGAGGCCACAGGGAGAGGACACCATCGGCAAGCCAAGGAGAGGCCTCCAGAGAACCAGCCCTGCCACACGTGGCTGGAAGCCATCTGCCCTCCAGGACTGTGAGAGAACAAATGCGCGTTGCTGAAGCCCCGCGTCCACGCCCAGTGCCTGGTGCTTGTTAAGGCAGCCAGAGCAGACTGATCCTGCATCCTTCTAGAGTGGTTTCATATTGAAGCCTGGAAGTCACCGAGGCCCCTGATTTTATAACTGAGGAGACGGAGGCACTGCGTGTTGAGTCCCACAGCTCAGCAGCTCAGCCAGTGTTCCCTGAGCCTGGCGCAGGTAGGCGCTGGGCACCGCGACGGATGGGGGCCGGGCCTGTCCTCTCGGGCTGTTTGGCTCAGGAGTCACACGGGCCCTAAGCATGGGGATGCGGTTCCAGGCGCCAGCAGGTGCCACAGAGGAGTCCAGTGGGTGTGGGGGGGGTTCTCACGGAGCCCCAGAGGCAGGGAGGTGGCGGCTGGGACCCCAGGGAGGGAGGTGGAGCCGAGGGAAGGGAGCACGAGGAATTTCCACGTAAGGGACCACTGGCTCACCTGGAGGGAAAGGCAGGACCCAGAGCCCCAGGAGGCCGCTGCAGGCTCAGACGAGAACGGAGGGCGGCGGCCAGCACATTCTGGATGGATTTTAAAGTAGAGTTAATGAAGCTTGTCAACAGATTCGGTGTGGGGGGATAGGGAAAGACAAGACCCCAAGAGTCCAGGGAAGCTGAGGCTGGAGACGGGAAGCCTGGGCATGGCCCTGGACGTGGCCCTGGACGTGGCCCTGGACGTGGCCAGTGCGGACACGGCCCCAACCCCCCGGCCTGCCTGAGACCCTGTAAGCAAGAACTGCTGCGATCCCAGGATGGGTCCTGGGACACCCAAGGGATGGGCTAGGAGGCGAAAGGAACCCAGAGTCCAGGAAACCGGGAGGGGCTGCGTTTTGAGGAGCGAGGGCTCAGCTGCTTACTTGCTGCTGAGGTCTGGAGTGACACGGGGACCGAGGAGACAGCGCAGGACACATTCCGAGTGCCGTTCCTGGGAAGACAGAGGAGGTGTGCACAGGGCTCTTCTACAGTAACCGGGCTGCTCTCTGAGTCAAGCCCCGTTTCTTCACTGCTCAGGGCACCCAGCTTCTGTTCACCACCTCCGGGCGGCCACGCAGTTCCAGGAGCCACGGGAAGCCAGCACTGCTAGGCCTAACCCGGTCAGGTTGAGCTCAGTCCTTTCGCCAGGACGCAGCTGTGGGCATAGGCAGTTGCCGCTGGCTCCGGGAGGGACCCCCTCACACGTATAAAGGGAGAAAAGAGAAGGAGCGTTCCCTTCTTTGTCCTGCCGCTGATTTCCCCTCTGCTTGTGGTGGCCGTCTTGGGATTGCAAGGGGATCATTTTAAGAAAAAAAGCCTACAAGCTGGGCACGGCAGTGTCCTGGGCCCCCGGTGTCACTGGGTCACTTGTAATCAACCTCCAGCCTTCAGCCTGGGGCTGAAGTAATAAGAAACGCCTGCTGCCCCGACACATGACGTCTGGGGTTTTGATTTGCTCTTGGCAGACAGGCATAGACGTTTTAAGTTCAGCCTAGAAAAGCCTCTGCGTGTTCCAGAGTCAGTTCCAGGTAGCAGCAGGGTGAGCTGGCTCGAGGGCGTGCGGATGAGGCCAGGAGCCACGACGTCACTCAGGGATGGCCAACCGCGGGCACAATGCAGCCCTGACCGGGGCCAGAGTGCGTCCTGGGTGAGGAGGTAGTGCTGGCAGCTTGCAGGTCCTTTGGGGAGGACCTGGGGCAAATTCCTTCGCTCTTCCGTGGCTGTCTCTGCAGATGTAAAATGGAGATAAGAGTGCCCACCTCATAGATTAGATTAATTTCCACCTGTGAGGCAACTACATGGTGCTGGGTGTCAGATGTGCTACATTATAACCGGTGTGTGGCCATTTTTTTTTCTTGAAAGAAATTAAAGATAAAAATAGCTAAAATGGGCCGGGCGCGGTGGCTCAAGCCTGTAATCCCAGCACTTTGGGAGGCTGAGACGGGCGGATCACAAGGTCAGGAGATCGAGACCATCCTGGCTAACACGGTGAAACCCCGTCTCTACTAAAAATACAAAAACTAGCCGGGCGAGGTGGCGGGTGCCTGTAGTCCCAGCTACTAGGGAGGCTGAGGCAGGAGAATGGCGGGAACCCGGGAGGCGGAGCTTGCAGTGAGCTGAGATCCGGCCACTGCACTCCAGCCTGGGCAACAGAGCGAGACTCCGTCTCAAAAAAAAAAAAAAAAAAAAAAAAAAGCTAAAATGTACTGAACACATATGAATGGTCGGGCATTACACAATATGCTGGATAAATGTTGCTTAACAAATTCACCCAGCTTGGCCATCACTTTCTGGGGCTCCCTACCAGTCTTGAGCTATCCCAAACGCCTTCATCCTGAGCCAGTTTCCCCAGAGACTCGAAGCATCTCTCAGACAGCAAAAGTCATCGTCACGTAGCTCAGCCTCAACGAATGCCCAGATGTGCCAGCCTGCATCCCAGAAGATGACTGCTGCAGCCAGGGCTGAACACCTAGTGGGCCTCCCACCCTGGCGTAGGAAGGGCAAAGGCAAAGGACTCTGAGAACACAAGGGGCTTCGGTGCTAAGAGGCACAACCTTTCGTGGAAGGGACGGCAAAGCTATCAGTGGCACTGACCAGGGAGTCTGCTGCAGCATGGGGAGCCCTCCTTCCTCGGGTGCACCTGTGTGTGTCTCCTCGTCTGTCTGTGTGGCTGACCTGGGGAGAAGAACCCAGAGCAGCTCTCCTCAGCACGACTCTGGCGGGGATCCCTGCCCCGGGAGAGACACACAAGCTCACTCAGGGAAACAGGGCAGGAAGCCATAGCCTGCTATGGTGAAAGGCCATGGGGGGTCCTGGCCAGGTCCCAGGGACCTGGGAATATTGGCAAGGCAAGGGTGCCTTTTCCTGAGCGGTGCTCCTGGTGAACTCGGCGTCCTCGTCCCCCGGGTCCCTCGTCAGTTACTGTTGACATGTGTACAGTCTGGATTTCCAGTAACAACTCCCAGCACTTCTGTGGTCGCCCCTGCTCTGCTGAGAAACCTCCGAGGGCTCCCTGGGGCTCTTGCTGAACTACATGCAGCCTTTGATGGGATTTTGAAACTGGTGACACAGTGGACTCTGGCAAGGATCGGACACACAGGGAGCTGCCCTTTGCACACAGAGCCCTGAACCACGGTCCCCGTGTGAGCCTGACTCGTTCCTGGCACAGACTCACCCTGTGACGCTCCAGGGGCCAGCGGGGATGCCGCTGCTGCCTCTTCCAGGAGGCCAGCCCCACACTGCCTCCGTGGGCCGGTGGGGCAGGTCGCTGATGAGCTCTGAAGGCAATAATCCCGTCACCATCACCAGTTCTCGCTCCGACACGGGAGGACGGAATGGCTCTGCCAGTCTTCAGTTGAGGGGAGTCCACTCAGGGCTGCCAGTCCTTTAGCAAAGGCCACAGGTGGGTGGGTGAGCAGCAGCAATGGCACGGGAGCTGAGGCTGCGGCCCCACGTCCACGTGCTTTTGTCCGTCAATTGAGAGGATCAGACAGTTTTTCTTTTTTTAAAAAAAACCTTTTCAGAAGATGAATTACATTCGTTAATTTTCAAACGTTGAACCAGCCTTTCACTTCTGGGGTAAACCACGCTTGGTCATGCCATTTACCCTCTTTGTCTGTCGCCGGATTCTGCTTGCCGACGTTACATCAGGCCTTTACCATCTGTGGTCGTCAGCGTCACTGGTCAGGAGTTTGCTTTTCTTGTAATGTCTGTGTCTGGTTTTGGCGTTAGGGTAATGCAGGAATTAGAAAAAGAATTGGGAAGTGTTTGCTCCCATATGCTAAAAGAGTCCTATATTGTAAAATAATTAATGATGCTTTAAATATTTAGTAGAATTCACCAGTGAAGACATCTAGGCCTGGAGCTTTTGTTTTGAGAGGATTTTAAACTGTCAAGTCAATTTCTTTAATAGAAAAATATTTGGGTGATCTAAATCTTCCTGAGTGAGCTTTGGTAGTTTGTATTTTCGAGTCTGTCCGTGTCATCCATGATGTCAAATTTCCTGGCGTGGTGTTGTTCATAACACGCTCTCACCATCCGCAGACTTTCAGCCCAGACACCAGCGACTTGCGTCTTCTCTTTTTTTCTACGTCACTCTAAGGATTTATCAATTTTATTGATTTTTTTTCAAATAATTTGATTTTGCTTTTATAGTTTCTTTTCCTTTGGCTTTTCTCGTTTTCAGTTTGATTCCTTTCTGCCTCTGTTATTTCCTTCCTTGCACTTGCTCTGGATTTAATTTGTTCTCCCTGCCCTCTTTTCTTAAGGTGGAAGTTTGGTGTGTTCATTGGAGACCTTTCTTGTTTTCTAGTGAAAGCATTTAATGACGTTCATTTTCCTTTCAGCACTGCCTGAGATGGGCCCCATAGTTTTTGATATATTGTCTTATTTCATTCATTTTGAAATATTTTCCAAGTTACCTTGTGATTTCTTTTGTGACCCATGGGATATCTAGAAGTGTGTTGTTTAATTTCCAAATGCTTGGGAATTTTCCAGATATCTTTCTGTTTGTTATTTCTGCTTTAATTCTGTTGTGGCCAGAGAGCATACTTTATATGAGTTCAGTTCTTTTAAATTTGGTAAGGTTTGTTTAACACATGAGCAAATGTTTTCTGATCTATCTTGGTGAATGTTCCGTGTGCATTTGAAAATCATGTGGATTATGCCATGTGGCAGAGCATGTAAATGTCAATTAAGTGAAGTTGGTTGATAGCGTCACTCAGCTTTTCTATACGGTAAGTCCTCAATGTCCTTGATAGGTTCTTGGAAACTGACTGTAAATGAAACATAGAATGAAACCAGTTGGATCACAGGCTAATTGATATAAACAAGGGTTAAGTTCCTATGGCATATTCCTGGTCACAAAAACACCACCAAATTTCTAAATAAAGACCCTGCACTCTTCTAATACTAAACGTTGAAGTAAATGGGAGCCATACATACATTAAGAAAGATTAGGCTGGGCGTGGTGGCTCATGCCTGTAATCCCAGTACTTTGGGAGGCTAAGGCAGGCGGATCACGAGGTCGGGAGATCGAGACCATCCTGGCTAACACGGTGAAACCCCATCTCTACCAAAAATACAAAAAATTAGCCAGGTGAGGTGGCGGGCACCTGTAGTCCCAGCTACTCAGGAGGCTGAGGCAGGAGAATGCAACCGGGGAGGCGTAGGTTGCAGTGAACTGAGATCGTACCACTGTACTCCAGCCTGGGCGAGAGAGCGAGACTCCATCTCAAAAAAAAAAAAAGAAAGAAAGAAAGATTAACACAAACAAGTAAGATGACTATTAACCCGATTTCTGGCGAGTCAGTGAGCGACGGCAGCGGCGGTGGTGAGCGGTGCAGGGAGGAAGGCTTAGTCCTCACGGCTGGTGACAGGTGAAGGTGAAGCGTCTGACAGCCACCCCTCACCTGCCCAGCCTCAAACCTCTTTATCACTTGTAGTTTTGTTTCAAATGTCACACTTTTTCTGCTTTTTAGTGGCCACAGACCTCAGGGGAGCACGGTGCACCCTTAACACTCACTGCAACAGGGTACGTCGAGGAATACCTGCTTGAAAGCGAGAAGTGTAGGAAGCACCCCCATCGCCACGAGTTCAAAAACAAACAAGATCGACTATATGGTGGGCTTGCTGAGCACTCCCTTCCCGCTTTTACTGTCATGCATTTGTATGCTTATCATACACTTTACGAATTTTTATTTTACAAGAATTTGCATTCATTCTTTTTTTTTTTTTTTTTGAGATGGAGTCTCACTCTGTCACCCAGGCTGGAGTGCAGTGACGCAATCTCCACTCACTGCAAGCTCCGGCTCCCTGGTTGAAGCGATTCTCCTGCCTCAGCCTCCTGAGTAGCTGGGACTACAGGCACGGGCTACCACGCCCGGCTAATTTTTTGTATTTTTAGTAGAGACGGGGTTTCACTGTGTTAGCCAGGGTGGTCTCGATCTGCTGACCTCGTGATCTACTCCCCTCAGCCTCCCAAAGTGCTGGGATTACAGGCATGAGCCACCGCACCTGTCCTCATTCATTCTTTTCTAATGCATTCGTTCCAGTTAAGGGTTGTGGGTGGCCCAGCAGCTCGGGGCACTAGGCAGGAACCAACCCTGGTGAGGATGCCATCCCGTCACGGGCACATTCACACTCACGCCCACACCCACAATCACCCAGACAGGGACCGTGGCATAGGGAACAGGCACAGACACGCCAGCTCACCTAATGTGCACATCTTTGGGATGTGGGAGGAAACCAAAGTATCTGGAGAAAACCGACGCAGACATGAGGAGAACATGCACCCTCCACACAGTGACTGTGGACAGGAATTGCGTTTTTTTAACTGATGGATTTTTCTCAGGAACAGGGTGCAAGCTGTTGGTGGATCTACCGTTCTGTGGTCTGAAGGACAGTGGCCCTCTTTTCAAAGCTCCACTAAGAGTCCCCCATTGGGGACTCTGTATGGGGGCTCCAACCCCACATCTCCCTTCTGCACCGCCCTCGTAGAGGTTCTCTGTGAAGGCTTTGCCCCTGCAGCAGGCTTCTCTCTGGACATCCAGGCTTTTCCAAACATCGTCTGACATCTAGGTGGAGGCTCCTAAGCCTCAACTCTTGCACTCTGTGCACCTGCAGGCTTAATACCACATGGAAGCCATCAAAGTTTACCATTTTGATGTATCCTCTGAAGCAGTGGCCCAAGCTATACCAGAGCCCCTTTGAGCCGTAGCTGGAACTGGAGTGGCAGGGATGCAGGGAGCAGTATCTGGAGGTTGCAGGGAAGTGAGGTCTAGAGCCTGACCCATGAAACCTTTCAGTTCTCCTGGGCCTCAGGGCCTATGATGGGAGCGGCTTCCTTGAAGGTCTCTGAAATGCCTTCCAGGCTTTTCCCCCATTGTCTTAGCTATCAACACTTACCTTTCTTTTAATTATGCAAATTTCTCCAGCAGGTGGTTGCTCAGCACCCCATTGGAATTTTCCTCTGAAAATTGGCATTTGCACTTCTACCACATGGCCAGGCTGCAGATTTTCCAAACTTTTATGCTGTTTCCCATTCGGGTGTAAGTGCCAACTTACTTCTTTGCTTCTGCATCTGAGTGTAAGTTGTTAGAAGCACCCAGGTCACCTCTTGGTGCTTAGAAATTTCTTCTGCCAGATACCCTAGGTCAGCACCCTGAAGTGACTGGCTAATTTATGAAGACAAGAGATCTGATTGGCTCACGGTTCTGCAGGCTGACAGGAAGCGTGATGCTGACATCTGCTCAGCGTCTGGGGATGCCTCAGGAAGGTTGCAACCGTGCCGGAAGGTGAAGAGGGAGTGACCGTGCCCCATGCCAAAAGCAGGAGCCGGAGAAAGAGTGAGAAGACGCCACACATTTTTAAACAACTACATGTCACAGGAACTCACTCCCTGTCACAGATACAGCGTCAAGTGGATGGCACTGCCAGATACAGCGTCAAGTGGATGGCACTGCGCCGTCATGAGAGATCTGCCCCCACAATCCACTCACCTCCCACCAATCGCCACCTCCAATACTGGGGACTTCAATTCAACACGAGATCTAGCAGGGAACACACCCAAACTCTAGCACTATGCCACTCCACAAGGGGTGAGAACGCTCACATTGGGGTTCTTTTCCATCCTTTGTGCCATTATTGTCATCACTTTTACTTCTACGTAAAAGTTATGTAGAGAACATTATTCCTATTTTTGCTTAGTCTTTTTTTTTTTAAGTTCTGGGATACATGTGCAGAATGTGCCAGCTTGTTCCTTAGGTATACATGTGCCATGGTGGTTTGCTGCACCTGTCAACCCGTTATCCGGGTTTTAAACCCTGCATGCATTAGGTATTCGTCCTAATGCTCTCCCTCCCCTCACCCCTCACCCCGCCCCCACCGACAGGCCCCAGCGTGTGATGTTCCCCTCCCTGTGTCCATGTGTTCACATTGTTCAGCTCCCACTTATGAGTGAGAACATGCGGTGTTTGGTTTTCTGTTCCTGTGTTTGCTGAGAATGATGGTTTCCAGCTTCATCCACTTCCCTGCAAAGGAGGTGATCTCATTCTTTTTTATGGCTGCATAATATTCCATGGTGTATATGTGCCACATTTTCTTTATCCTGTCTATCTGATGGGTTTTTGGGTTGGATCCAAGTCTTTGCTATTGTGAACAGTGCTGCAATAAACATATGTGTGCATGTATCTTTATAGTAGAATGATGTACTCCTTTGGTTATATACCCAGTAACGGGATGGCTGGGTCAAATGGTATTTCTGGTTCTAGATCCTTGGGGAATTACCACACTGTCTTCCACAATGGTTGAACTAATTTACACTCCCACTAATGGTGTAAAAGCGTTTGTATTTCTCCACAGCCTTGCCATCATCTATTGTTTCCTGATTTTTTAATAATCGCCATTCTGACTGGCATGAAATGGTATCTCATTGTGGTTTTGATTTGCATTTCTCTAATGATCCATGATAATGAGCTTTTTTTCGTATGTTTTTGACTGTATAAATGTCATCTTTTGAGAAGTGTCTGTTCATGTCCTTTGCCCACTTTTTGATGGGGTTGTTTTTGTTTTTTTCTTAAAAATTTAAGTTCCTTATAGCTTCTGGATATTAGACCTTTGACAGACAGGTAGATTGCAATAATTTTCTACCATTCTGTAAGCTGCCTCTTCACTCTGATGATAGTTTCTTCTGCTGTGGAGAAGCTCTTTAATTTAATTAGATCCCATTTATCAGTTTTGGTATTTGTTGCAATTGCTTTTGGTGTTTTAGTCATGAAGTCTTTCCCATGCCTATATCCTGAATGCAACTAAAAATAAGAAAAATTCCTTTGATTATATATTTTCATTCTTACAATTTACAGTGTTCTTTGGTGTGTGTGTAGATACTGTTAAAATAACTTCCATGTAGTATCACATTCTAATGTAGGTCTGCTGTAATTCTCTCGGCCTCTGTTTGCTGAAAATAAATGGTCACGGGTTGAATTTATCTAAAGAAATCTGTATTTTATCTCATCTTTGAAAGGTACGTTTATTTGATGTAGAATTCTAGGTAAGCAGTTTTTCTCTCAGTATACTATTCCCTTTTATCCACAGGAGATGCATTCTAAGACCCCGAGTAGATTCCTGCAAATGTGACTATCGCTGAATCCTATATAAACTAGTTTTGTATATACACGTGTGTGTGTGTGTGTGTGTGTGTATAAAGTGGGATTGTTGCTGGGTCAAATGATGTGTGTATGTATATATATATCTCATACATACGTATCTACATATATATGTGTGTACACATACATACGTGTATACACACACATATATACATATTTACATATACATATATCTATATATATGTAAACCAAAAAGCGAGCAAGGCAGATCTCAATCAGTTTAGTGGTTTATTTTGCAAAGGTTGAGGCTGCACCTGGTGGGGAAAACATAAGTTACAGTAGGGTCTGTGGCCTGTGCTTTTTCCAAAAAGAGTTTTGAGGACTTCAGTATTTAAGGGCAAAAAGCAAATAGAAGAAAGGGGGAAAAAGGGCCATGAAGCAAGTGGTTCCATTCTTGTGAGGCTTTGTTTAGGACTGAGTGAGTCTATGTTTTACACATGAAAAGGAGAGGGTAGAGGAAAAAATTAGGTACTTGCCTTGCACTCAGTAAATCTACATTTTTCATAAGACAAAGTAAGCATGTGAAATTACAGCAGTATTTTTGGGAACAAAAGGAAGGCAGTTTTTGCATGACTCAGTCCTCAAGCTTAGCTTTCCCTTTGGTGTAGTGGCTGAGATTTTATTTTCCCTTCACACATGCACACCTATGATAACGTTTAATTTTTAACCTTGGCAGAGTGAGAGAGTAACAGCAATATCTCATAACAAAATAGAACAATTACATGATGGTGGCCTTTCTCTTTGACCCTGTCTTCTCAAAACATCTTCTTGTACTATACTCACCCTTCTCGTGATGAACAAAGGCTGGAGTGGGACAGCAAGAGATTTCATCACACCAGTCAGAATGGCATGCGATTTAAATCTTATAGGTTGTTTCTGGAATATTCCATGTAATATTTTCAGACTCTGATTGAATGCCAGACAGGGAAACTCCTACTGAACAAGTTTCACTCTGTTGTCTTTGGCCTGCATAATTTTAGATAAGAAATAATCTGCAACTCTGTGTATAATGTTTCTTCTTCTACAGCTGCCTTTTAAGATTGTTTTGTATATTTTTGCAAAATACTAGTTGGACTGTGTGTCGTGTGTGTGTGTGTGTGTCGTGTGTGTATAAATGAATTTATATTGCTTATGGTTCTTAGAGCCTCTCAGATCTGCGGTTTGTTGTATTTCACTAATTTTGGAAAATTTTCAGCTACTATCTCTTCAAATACCTTCACTTCGTTTTGTCTCTCTTCTTCCGGAGGTCCAGATAAGGATATGTTCGACCGTTTGATATTGTTCCACATTTCTAGGATGCTGTGTTCAGTTCCTGCCATCCCGCCAACCCCTGGTCTTCTCGTTTATTTCCTTTGGATAGTTTCTACTGACTTCTTTACTACATTATATCCATTCTGCTAAAAGCTCATTGAAGGAATTCTTTGTATTTGTGACTATTTTTATTTCTAACATTTCCGTTCAACTCTTTTTCATTGTCTCCAACTTTCTGCTAAAATTTTCTACCTGTCCATACATGTTGTTCACTTTTTCCACTAGGTTCTTTCATAGATTAGTCATAGTTATTTCAAAGTCCTATCTGACACTTCTAACATTTGGTCATCTGTGTGTGTGGTCTGTTGATTGCTTGAATTCTTGAAAATGTTTTTTTATCTTAAATCTTTATTGTGTCTCGATTTTTGATTGAATGGCACAGATATGATGTGTAGAAAAGAATTTACTTGGGTAAATAGCATATACATTTGGAAATATGCAGGCTCTTCATTAGGATGGAGGGTAGAGTCAACTAAGTCAGCAGTGGAGCTGGGTTTGTTTTTTGCTTTCATTACCTTTAGTGGCTGTAAGACCCTCTAGAAGTGGGTTTCTGCCGATTTGGCTCGGTGGGAGCCCGGGTGGTAGAGAGTCCCACGCTCACCTTTCAGCAGTCTCTGCAGCCTCCCTCTGCCGCGCAGAGGGGGCCTATATTTATGCTTGTTCCGCTCTCCTGAGTAGACTGATGTTGTTACTCAATGTTAGGCTCACATCAAGCCTCATATTAGTGATGCTGGGGACTTTTCAGTTCTCCAGGTCCAGCCTCAGTCTCAGGCAGGATCGATGCACCTGGCTCCTGAGAGTGGGGCCATTTCGTGTATTTGCTCTCTCACTACTGCCTCTACTGATGGTTCAGGACCCATCTTTATTAAGGATTTAGTTAACCCTTAGGATCACAGACTCTCAGAGCTGTTTTTAATAGTAGTTTCAGCTTTATTGAGGTACAATTGACATTTTAAAACCTCATATATTCAATATGTCCAATGTGATGTTTTGATATACGTATATTGTGAAATGATTTCCACAATCAAGTTGGTTAACACATCCATCAGCTCACATGGTTGCTTTTGTAGTGAGAATACTTAAGATCTACTCTCATAATGAATTTCGAGTATACAATTCACTATTGTTAACTACAGTCACCATGCTGTACATTAGGTCTCCAGAATCTCTCATAACTGCAATTTGTATCCTTTGACCAATATCTACCCCTTTCCTCCACCCAACCTCAACCCATGACAATCACCCTTCTACTCTGTTTCTGAGTTTGACTTTAAGATTCCACGTATCAGTGATGTGGAATTGATCTTTCTCTTCCTGAGCCTGGCTTGTTTCACTTGGCGTGACATCCTCAAGGTTAATCCATGTTGCTGCAAATGGTAGAATTCCCTTCCTTCTTTCTATGGCTGAATAGTATTCCATTGTGTAGATACAGCACAGTCTCGTTCCTCATTCACCCGTTGATGCACGTGTGTGCTGTTTCCACATCTTGGCTGTTGTGAATAGTGCTGTAGTCAATATGAGAGTGCAGGCACCACTTAGAGATAGTAATCTGTTTCCTTGGATAGATACCCAGTAGTGGGATTGTCAGATCAGATGGTAGTTCTATTTTTAATTTTTTTAGGAACCTCTATACTATTCTCCATAATGGCTAAAGCAATTTTCATTCCCACCGACAGTGTACAAAGGTTCCTGAAGAAGAACTCCAAGGTCCAACCGTTTACCCAGATTCTCTATTTGTCTGGCTTGTGTATTCATATCTCCCAGAGATAACGGGACTCTCCAACATTCACAGCAGCCTATTTTATCTCTGGGCAGCTCTGATTGCCAGAAGATCTCTCTCATGTTAAGTTTTGGTCCTTTCATAATTTTCGCTCATTATTGGTCCTTCCATAATTTTGGTCCTTTCATAATTTTCGCTCATTAAACCTATCTCTTTAGGGTAAATGTAAGTTTATATCATGTTCTAATGACAGCTCTTTGAATATTAGATGACAAATATTACTCACCTATATATTAATTTAAAAAACGATTGAGTGTCAGTGTGCCAGATACTAGAATAGAAACCAGGGAATCAGAGATGGAAAAGGCATAGTCTTGCTTTCCTGGATCTCAAAGTCTAGTTGTAAAAGCACATGACTGCAATGCAATGTGGTAAGAGTAATGGCATACATTTTCAAAGAGCATTTTGGGGACACAAAGAAAAGCATCTATTTGTGGAGACCAAAAAAAAGTTAACAATGGCTGTCTAAGAGAGCTGAAACTTACGGAGAGGTCAAATTAGTCACATATACGAGAGAGGAAGGACATTCCAGGCAATCAACATTATTAGCAAAGGGTTGGAGGTGTGCGTTATGGAAATCACAAAAATCCAGGTGTGGACTCTGGTATGTAAAAGAAGCAGTGGTGAAAACTAAAGCAGGCAAGGTAGCCGGGAAGCACATCCTGCAGGGCTCTGTCTGCTGTATCCTGTGTGCAGTCAGAGCATTGGAAGGTCTTGGTGGAAGAGTAGCACAGGGTGTGGGATCCAGTATCGGGATGTAGAAATACAAATCATGCTGTGCTGTGGAGGTTGCTTTGGGGTCGGACAAGGGTGATGGGAAGCAGGGAGGCCAGCTGGTAGGTTTTCCTGGTGGGAGATGGCCAGGGCTTGTATTAGCCAGGGCAGTGATGATGTAGTCGCCCATTGGACAGGTTGCTCCAGGGTGAAGTTGGTGATGGGTGGTGGTTGGCCAGGTGGAAGGTGTGAGGGAGAAGAACACAGGGGAACGGCCGGGTTTGTGGATTATGTGCTGGGTGGACAGCAGTGTACCCCCTGACACAGACAGTGCAGGGGAGCCCTGACTGAGGGGCAGGTGGTGAAATCTGCTTTGAACCCAACAACTTTGAGATCCAGAAATGACATCGGTGGTGCTTAGCAGGCAGCTGGGCAGGTGAATTTGAAGTTTGAGAGAAGAAAGGGTCAAGGCATCTTAGTGGCCACCCCACCGTACACGCACAGCGAGTGGGGGGCGTAAGCTGACGAGTGATTTCTGGGGGAAAGCCTGGCGATTGTCGGAATTTATGGGCTGTGTGGAGGAAGAGAAGGCTAAGAAGGAGATGGAAAGAGGAAGAGGAAGAGGAAGGGCTCAAAGCGAAACAGGAAGGTGTGCTTTCACTGAAGCCACGGGGCAAGAGGAATCTCAGGAAGCAGGAAAGCCATGGGCTTCACGTTGAAGATGTCAATAGCCTTGCTTGCCAGACCTCGTACTAAAATGCTGACCCAGAGATAAAGTCTCACCACACCAGCAGCAAAGGCCTGCAGGGAACATAGTGCCCAAGGCAAGGAGAACGTGGTGATGGCCCAGCGGCAGGAGTACGCGGAGAGATACCCGCTGAGGCTTCCACTTTGCTTTCCAGGCAGAGGAGTGCGGCCGCCCTCTCTGGCACACGTTTCCAGTCCTAGCGCCCAGCCAGGCAGACAGATTTCCCTCCTTCATGGGGGAGTCTGACGCCTGCAGCCGCGTCTCAGCTCTTCCTCCTTCCTTTTCTGCATTTAGGAAAAGGGTCCACTCCTAGGAAACAGCCATGCAGAAAGGGGATGTGTGGGGGCTTTCACTTCTAGCAATTTTTTCCAAGAAAACAATGAGAGTGAATAGATATGAAGTACTAAGGAGTCCATTCATCACAAGGCCGTTCTCCAACAAGCAAATGGGCAACAATCGACATTCCCAAAGGTAGGCAAAGGCCACGCCCTGAAACCCAGTGCAGCCACTACAATGAACGTCTTCATACTGTTAATAAGATAAGATGGTCATATTTTAAAGGTGGTTGCTACATGTTATGTATTATTAATTCCTTAACATAATCCACTTAATATATAAACACAGAAGAGTCTGGAAGGCTATACAGTAAAATGTTAATAGTGGTTGTCTCTAAAATTTCTTGTAGTAGGACTATAAGAATTTTTTTTTTTTTGGCTTATCTTTATTTTAGTATTTTCTTCAACATTTACCAAAACTACTTGGGTTATGAAAAATGATTCAAAGGACCTATCAAAATGTCCAAAAGCCTCATTAGATAAGATCTGAAAAGGTGGGTAAGATCCGGCAGCTAGAAGCCACTGGTCATCTTAGTGAGGAGACTCATTAGTGAGCAGGGGGTGGAATTCAGGGGATTTCGAAACCAGTGGTAGGTGGTGACTGCGTGTGGGAGGTGTCTAATCCTTTTTATTTTTATTTACTTTATGTTTTAGTTTATTATTATTACTTTTTGAGACGGAGTTTCTCTCTTGTTGCCCAGTCTAGAGTGCAGTGGCATGACCTCGGCTCACTGCAACCTCCGCCTCCCGGGTTCAAGTGATCCTCCTGCCTCAGCCTCCGGAGTAGCTGGGACTACAGGCATGCGCCACCACACCCAGCTGATTTTTGTATTTTTAGTAGAGACGGGATTTCATCATGTTGGCCAGGCTGGTCATGAACGCCTGACCTCAGGAAATCCACCTGCCTCAGCCTTCCAAAGTGCTGGGATTACAGGCATGAGCCACCACAGCCGGCCTCTAATCCTTTTTAAAACAAACTTAACTGAGGAGAGAATGGGCTAAACTCATCAGCGGCTGCGGTGGTCAAGCTGCCCCTAATGCTTGTGCACCCCTAAGGCTGGGTTCGGAGGTTGGCCGGTGTCTGAGAATAAAGAAGATGAAGATTGAGCTGTGGCCTGAAGACAGAGGTGAAGGCTGCTGTGGACACAGTGGGGCAGTGCAGGAAGCAGGCAGGGACAGGGCTGGCCTGGACTTAAACATCCAGCTGGAAGCTGATGAGATCCAGGAATCCCAGGCAACATCCCAGCAGGAATCCATCCGATGGCACCCACAAACTCAGAGAATTCAGCAATGGTTTAAAAAGGTGGCTGTTTACAGAGGTGAGAGAAGGGCCTGTGGAAACGCCAGACGCAGCACGGGGGGCTGCAGGCTGCAGAGCCCCTCCCACCTGAGGGCCTGGAGAGGAAAATCAAGGGCAGACCCCCATCCAGTGCAGAGGGTACTGAAAGGACAGGTGGCCTTCCAACCAGCGGCACGGCTGCTCCCGCCACCTGCCCCCTCCTCTTTCTCCTTTCTCTGCTGGGTTCCAGGCATCCAGGAGCCAGCCTGCTGGTTCCCAGCACCCACTGTTGGCTGGTTTGCCAAGGCAGAGCTCAGAGCTCCCAGAGCCCGGTCTAGGACTGGGGACTGAAAACCGGGGTTGGTGATCTGGTATTGATGAGACCCAGGAATTTGGGTCAGACTCCATGTGCCCTGGACTTCCGTGTGGACTTCCGTGTGGGGGCACGGGGCTGAGCCCGGCTGAAGGAATGTGAGCGGGAAGACCGTGTCCTGACCTGGCCCTCCCCAGGGACGTCCTCCCGTGCAAGCCTCAGGTTTCCCATTTCCAGCTGAGGACTGGGTGGAGCGTGTGCCACAGGCCAGCCCGGCGTGGAGCCCTGGGAGGAAGGAGCTGCTACTGAAAGGAGAGCCTCCCAGGAGTGACCTGACCAGGAACACCACACCACGCTGGACTTCTATGGGAGCAGGTTATAAGTTTGTCTTGTGTCAAAGCCACCACAATTTTCAGGCTGATAGAATAGTTGGACTTTCCTTCAGAATGGCATTCTTCCTGGGTCAGGTGAAGGGGACCGTGAGGAAAGGGCCAGATCCGAGAAGCCCTGTTGGAAAGCATGGGCAGGCTAGGAGGCTGGACAGGGAGGCGGCGCAGGATGGAGGCAAAATAATTCAAGAAGGTTTCAGGGTGAGTGGGGGATCTTTGAAGGAGAATGCTATTCATGGCAACAGGAAAATGAGGAGTGAAATGAATCCGGGGCTGAAGAGCTTGACTTTGTCATTTGAGGCCACCGCGCTCTGGCTGGCCATGGAGGTAGCAGGCGGCGTTTGTAGATGAGACCGGAGGAGGTTAATTTGGTCTAACCTGTGTTCACTTGCTTCTTGAGGACAACGAGTTCAGCGAGGCACAAACGGTTCTCTGAGTCACAGGGACATGCCTGCCTGTGGTCAGGAGATGGTGGGAAGGAATCAGAATGACACTCCAGCCTGCACCAGCAGTCAGGGACCTGCTAGACACGGTGCAGCCACATGCTGGCTGCGGACCAGCCCTCCGTTTCTGACTACCAGGGCACTTCACATACGGGAGGCAGGCAATACTCGTTGTTGGAAAAAATGGATGATAAAAGGAATAGAAAAGAATCTGTTTCCTCAGAGGTTTTTTGAGGTATTCCCTCTGGTAAAATTCGGACTCAGGGCACAAGGGCCGTCTGTAAGTGGGAAACACACATCACCTGTCCTCAAGCCCGGAGATCCATCCTGACCCTGGTCCCGCTGGAGACTGTCACACCAGGGACAGCACAGAAGGGTGAGGGCTCTGGGTGGGTTTAGTCGCACAACTGACAGTGGCGAATGGGAACAGGGCACGCTCTTTTTGGCGAGGTTCCTAGAGCTAACTGGAGACCGGGCCAGCCCATGTGCAGCTCTGACGGCCGCTCCAACCACCTCCCTGCTCTCATGCCTGCTCCAGACCGTCTGTGGCAAGGGCAAGCGCTGTGTGGGTGTTACTGGAACTTCTGACAGGTCTAGAAAATGGCCCTCAGGTCCTCCCCAACTATTTATTATTTTCAAATAGGTTCAGACTTAGAGAAGAGTTGAAAAGTCAGTATAGAGAAAGTCCATATACCCCTTCACCTAGTTTCCCCAGTGTTAACATTTTATAGAAACAATACAATTAAGAAAACGATGACGTCAACACTACTAAAATACAGACTTTTATTCAGATCCGAATGAAATTAAAATGGAAGCGATTCTTGCGCCATTGGGAGGGAGCCAGGCATTATCACAGCGGCTGGCAAGAGTGTGTCGGGCACCAAGCCTTCCTTGGGGACCACGGCGGCTTTCAGCTCCTGAAACTCCAGCTGCAGCTAAGCAGGGCGGAGGGAGAAGCGGAGGGGCTTGGTCCACCACACACAATGGAGTCCGTAGCCGTTCAGGAAGGTTAGTGCAGGCACAGGGAGTGCCCACCAGACACCTCTGTCCCCACCCCTCGCTCGGGTCCCCGCCCCGAGGGTGAAAGTGCCAGCACAGTTCTGTTGTGGCTTCTTGTGGGAAGAGACCAGCTGCCTGATACTGAGCAAGATAATGGTTGTGGGACACTTTACAGTTTACAAACTTTTTCACAAAATGACTAATGGGTGTCCGAATCCGAGCGTGGTAACCGCAGGTTGGTGACAGAGCTGGGAGGAGCCTTGGGATGCCTGGGTTCTGCTCCAACTGCAAAGGGGAGGACAGCAGCTTCTGTTTGTCCTACCTGGCTGGTGGATGTTCCAACTCCAAGCTCCAAGGCACCCTGCTCATTGGTAAAACTCACATCTGAATCAATAGAAATGTGATGGTCTGCTCTTCACTGTGCCTTTCCATTAGAGTATTAGGTAGCTGTAATCCCAGCACTTTGGGAGGCCGATGGCGGCAGATCACCTGAGGTCAGGAGTTCGAGACCAGCCTGGCCAACACGGTGAAACCCCCGTCTATTAAAAATACAAAAATTAGTTGTATTTTTGTATTTTTATTTTGTATTTTGTATTACAGGCATGGAAGTGCATGCCTGTAATCCCAGCTACTAGGGAGGCTGAGGCAGGAGAATCACTTGAACCCAGGAGGCAGAGGTTGCCGTGAGCGGAGATCACACCACTGCACTCCAGCCTGGGTGACAGAGCGAGACTCCGTCTCAAGAAAAAAAAAAAAGGAGTTTCAGGTAGAAAGCAAGGAAATTGGAGGCTTTACATCCAGCTGAGCTGGAGCAGACCAGTCCAAAGAGAAGGAGAAATTTTGTTTTGAGCCAAGAAGGAGGGCTTAGGCCTGGTTTTAGAATGTGGAATTTTAGTTTCTTACATTGACCTTAGGCCATGTGCTTGGAGACACTGACTTGGACAGTTTCATAAATTCTGCAATGCTTAGGAAGTTCCGAATGCCTAATGAGTATCTTCATGTTTTAAAATATCCAAAATTACTTGAGTTTCATTTGCAAGGTGAGTTACAAAGATATTGCCTATTTTTATAAATAAATTTTTTTTTGGAATGAAAGCATTTATGGGATTTTCTTACAAATGAAAGGGTGTTGAGGGCTCCTGAAATGAAGTGTAACAGGGTCTCATTAGGGCCTGGCCTTGGTGAAGACTGCAGGGAGTCTCTCTCTCTCTCCCTCCTCTGTCTCTCTGTCTCTCTCTCCCTGTCTCTGTCTCTCTCTGTCTCTCTCTGTCTCTCTCTCCCTGTCTCTGTCTCTGTGTCTCTATCTGTCTCCCTCCTCTCTCTCTCCTCTCTCTGTCGCGCGAAGGTCACAACATGGCCTCTGTAGAGGCTTCTCTCACAGGATCTGCCAGTGGGACATGGACAATTTGGGGCCTGGGAGAGCAGTTTCAGGATGGCTCCCCTCATCAATAAGGGGATGTGCTTCCCAGGGGATGCCTGAAACCATGGAGAGTCCTAAATCCAGTCGCTGTCAATCAGGACATGTGTCTGTTCATGTTTCCATCCATACATTTAATGCCTTCTCCTTTTTAACTGAGCACTTACCAGGCACTGTGGCCATAACCTTTGCAGTTTGAGATGAGATAGCAACACGAGCACAAATTTCCTTTTCCTTCATCACAGTTTCATGAATAGATTTGTTTTCACTGTAGATCTTAGCAACTTCAGCTTATTTTGAGACAGAGTCTGGCTCTGTCGCCCAGGCTGGAGTGCACTGGAGCAATTAAGGCTCATTGCAGCCTTGACCTGTGGGCCTCAATCATCCTCCAGCCTCAACCCCTGTACCTGGGACTACAGGCACACCGCCTTGCCTGGCTACTTTTTGTGTTTTTGGTAGAGACAGGGTTTTGCTGCGTTGCCCAGACTGGTCTCAAACTCCTGGGCTCAAGTGATCTGCCCACCTCAGCCTCCCAAAGCGCTGGGATTACAGTCGTGAGCCACTGCGCCTGGCAGCTTTTGATTATTTTCTTAGTCAAGAACGTTCACCTTTTCACGTAAAGGAAGCACTTGATGGCTTCTCTCTGGCGGTTTGAATTGCCAGCATCACCACTCTTGCACCTCGGCGCCATTATCACAGAAAAGACGGGTTCCTTGAACACAAGCACGGCCACCCGGAGAATCGGCCTCATAAGGCACAGGGCTCCTCAGTGGCTAAGGGGCAGGGAGCGCCTCCCTCGTGGGTCCCCTGGGCAAAGCGATGAATCACATCCCAGTGCAAGATCTCATCACACTACTCAGAGCTGTGCACCATTGAAAACCCAGGAATTACGTATTTCTAGAATTTTCCACTTAATAGATTTGGACCATGGTTGAGCGTGGGTCACTGAAACCTTGGAAAGTGAAAGCAGGGATAAGGGGAACTGCTGCAGATGCATTTCCTCTGGGTGCCAAGCAGCACACCTCTCCCCCTGCCCCGCCGGGTGCCAAGGCTGGGCGGTGGCCTCCGTATCGATGGGGAAGGGAGCGGCCAAACCACCCGCCTGTCCCTGTGGGGAGGCCAGCTCAAGGGCGGTGCCCAGCCAGGGCGGCCTTCCACTGCTGAGGGTTTAACTGCACAGAGTCCTGCACACAAAGACAGGGCAGCTGATGCTTACTGAACCATGATTTTTAACAACAGCATCTTAGCCCTGGTGGGAGAGCCCTGGGGGGTGGGAGACTGCGGTGGGGAGGGGGCTCGAGGCTGCAGGTGAGGCTTGCACACTCCCAGAGGCTGCCCCACCCCCAGCAATGGGGATGTCTGGGCTGCCAGTTCCGCAGTTGCTGCTTATAAAAAGGAAACTTTAGTGTATGGTATTTTCCTGAATAGTGAGAAAAAAACCCCTGATAGCTTACACTAGAAAATCTCTTCCACACCTTAAAGAAATCCCTGAGGGTGTGGGAGAGGGACATTCCCTGCCTGATGCTTCCCTCCGCCTAGCCTGACAGATGCTTTGGTTATGTAGTTTCCAGTCACCGGCTGTGGCATTCTCTGCAACACCTCATTGTCCTGATTGTCCCCAGGCACACCTCTTAGCACCTCGCTCACTGCCGCCGAGAGCTCAACAAGCCAGGCTTCAGCTCTGCCCACCTGCCTCCACATCCTCCTCTTCAGTGAGCTGCGCTGTCCTTCTCTTCTTCAGTAAGCTGTGCTGTCCTCCTCCTCTTCAGTGCGCTGTGCTGTCCTCCTCCTCTTCAGTGGGCTGTGCTGTCCTCCTCTTCAGTGAGCTGCGCTGTCCTCCTCCTCTTCAGTGGGCTGTGCTGTCCTCCTCTTCAGTAAGCTGTGCTGTCCTCCTCCTCTTCAGTGAGCTGCGCTGTCCTCCTCCTCTTCAGTAAGCTGTGCTGTCCTCCTCTTCAGTGAGCTGTGCTGTCCTCCTCCTCTTCAGTGAGCTGTGCTGTCCTCCTCTTCAGTGCGCTGCGCTGTCCTCCTCCTATTCAGTGACCTGCTCTGTCCTTGTCCCGCCACAGGCCGTCTTTCCACCATCAGGAGCCCGTCCTTGGTCCCATGCAGCAAGGCCCAGGCAGTGGGGTGGGTGGTAGAGAATCGTCCTGCTCTCTGTAAAATCTACACCTGAAGCCTGGTTGGAGACACTTGGTTGCAGCCTTGGTCTAAGACTTGACCATGGAACTTAATAAAACAATTGAAGATCCTTGCACAGGAAGAAATCAAACTGCCAAGTCCTAGTGTCAGGATTCGCTGTCTTCCACACTCAAAGTCTCCTGCGTCCCAGCTCAAAGCGGGAGTGCCGGGAGGCGACAAGCATGGGCCATGGCACGGCTTTTCAGGGCCAATGTCGGGCAGGTGCTCAGACCTTCAGGGGGGATTCTCTAAAGCAATGTGACTCCACTTCTCTGGGGTTCACACATTGGTTCTGAGGGCATTGCTGAAAATTCAGTAAATAGATAAACTCTGAGACGGAGTGTTCTGATGTCCAGGTGGCAGAGTTCTCATCTACTCTGAGGATGTGTAATTCACCTACATAAATGTAATGCTGCCAGCCTGTTGCAGGAGTGCAGCCCAAATGCCACCTTGTTTCGAGCCTATGTACATCTCCAGGCAGCTTTAAAAACAAGGCCATTTTCTCTCACAGGCCCAATACCATCCCCACACCTACCAAAACTAACTTCTAAATCTCATCCAATATCTGGACCATATTTAGGAGACCTCTGAATATCTTCAAGATGATGTCTGCACAGTTGGTTTACCAACTATTGCATATTGAAATAAATTACATTGAGGGCAGAATTCATTTGGATGTGTAAGTTTTTTTTTTTTTTTTTAGATGGAGTCTCACTCTGTTGTCCAGGCTTGAGTGCAGGGCTTGATCTCAGCTCACTGCAACCGCTGCCTCCCAGGTTCAAGTGATTCTCCTGCCTTACCCTCCTGAGTAGTTGGGATTACAGGTGTGCACCACCATACCCAGCTAATTTTTGTATTTTTAGTAGAGACAGGTTTCACTATGTTGATCAGGCTGGTCTCGAACTCCTGACCTCAGATGATCTGCCTGCCTCGGCCTCTCAAAGTGCTGGGATTACAGGCGTGAGCCACCGCGTCCGGCTGGATGTGTAAGTTTTGATGTGAGTTTAGAACAAGACTCTCCACAAAAACCACTCCCTCTCTTTAGGGTAAGGCCCTGGCGTTTCCAGCCCATAGGTGGGCATTTACTTAGCACTCTGGAGCAAGAAGCTGGTCCCAGGAGACCTTTCCTGAGAAGAGTGGCAGGAGCCGCGAGATTTCCTGAGGTCACACGCTGTCTTCATCCCCATGACCAGAGGCGTTGGCACTGGGACTCGGTGCGCCTTGGTTTCCTTGCCTTCCTGCCACGAGCTCGTTTGTGATTATAAGTAATGCACTAAATGTCTCCTAACCTCAGCTTTCTCCTTGGTAAAGTCCGGATGTAAAAATATTAATTCTGCTTCCTTCACAGGAACTCAACAATCTTATACATGAAGGTTCTTGGAAAAGCACCGCATTCTACGCCTATGAAAAGCGATGTCAGGGTTAGCAGGAACAGTTAAATATAGGCACACTTGTGCAGACATGCGGGGCAGGAGTTGAGGACATCAGTGTGCATGATGATATCTGTTTTGTTATTGGCACAGCTGAATAATTAGCTTGTTATATAACAGCACATAGACCTCACACCCCTGGTGTCTCCGTGAATGCAGTATTTCTCTCATCAATACTAGGCGGCATATGAAGATACAGGGGCAGCGGGTAGAGAAACTGGTGTGTAGGATTTCCTTCTAAAACCTCTAGGACACGGGTTGGTTAAATGGCTAAGTTTGAAGACATTTTCTAAATAGCAAACTGTGATGTATCCCTTTCCTTTTGCTTTTGGCCAGAGCCTCTGTGCTCCTGGCTCCCTCCTGCAGCCCTGTCTTCCATGATCTGCCCTCAGCCCTGGTCCACCTCGTGGTTCTGTCCTAACCTCCTCTCATCCACCCTCTCCTGGCTTCAGTTAACATCTACAAGCCTGCTGTGGTTTCTTGCTGTCCTCACAGCCATGGAGGTCTCTGAGTAGCACACCCGGCACGTCCAGTTTCTTCACACCCAAACAAGTCTCAGGGAGTGGGGAAAATAATCAAACTCATTCCAAACTTCTGTCAGTCTAGCTTTCTTTGGTTAAATGCTTCCCACCTCTTTTGTGATAATAGATTTGCCCATGGCAAGCAAGCTGAGGGCGAACAGCCCTTTCACTGCTTGGTGTCTGCACCTCGGCTTGGCGTGGAGTGTGCGGGGCCCCGCTTCTGTCTCCCCAGCGAGCCTGCACCCCCCGCCCCCCGAGAGCAGAACTACATGCGCTTCAGCTCCCCAGTCTCCTAGGCCTGGGACTCGCCCGCGCCCCGGGGCTGCGCTCTGTTCCCACTGTGGAGTGCCGCAGACTTGAGCAGGTGCTTCTGCTGTGAGGGCTGCTTTGACAGTGGGCTCCCACTCAGGAGTCTGCTGTGCAGAACAGAGCTACCTGCAGGCACGGTGTGAGGGGGACGGGCGCCGAGCACCACTCCGCGTTCCAGTCTGAGCTCTGTCTCTACCTAGTTATGTGACCTTGGGCATTACTTGGCCTGTTTACTGCCGTTTCCTCCTGTGTAAAATGGGGATAGTTATGCAGATCTGAAAAGCTGTTGTGAGAGTAGCTGCGAATCCATGTGAACGAGGGACAGTGTCTGACAGTGCGTGCTCAGTGTTCTCACATGCCCACGGGCACCGCCACCCAGCCTGGGAAGCGCAGATGCCGAAGCTGTTAGCCGTGACACGCAAGCCTCGCTGCACCTCGGACCACCCAGAGTCAGGGTTAGGTGCGGACTCCTGGGTCCCCACCCCAGGCTGGCTGTTACTTGACTGTGAGTCCAGCGGGTCACTCCAATGCACTGTAAGGCGGCAGAGCCACTCCTCAGACAAAATTAAGGATTATCCCCTCCACACACACACACACACACACAACTAAAAGGCAAGGCAAAACGCAAGTCGCCAAGGCACTCTTCTGTCACCCTCTTTCTCGGGGAGGCTGGCTCTGCACAGCTGTGGGCAGGACGTGGGCACTGGGCTCCCGCGTGGCGGGGACACCATCATTTGTGTGTCGGCAACCAGCAGCAGTTTTATTCTCCAATAGTGGCAGTTTCCAAACGTCTGATTAGGAACCTACATTTTCAAAACCTACTTGTCATTCAAAATGTCATCGTGGATAATATATAATCCATCAGCCTGTATACACAATGGGATTTCATATTGTGACTTGGTGTGTCAAACCTAGGATAATACACCTGAAAAATCTCTGTATCTTAGTGTGCCCACTCTCAAAATACTTTTGTTCTTTTCTGATGAGGATGTGTGTAAGCGTGTGTGAGTGACTGACAGGACTCGGCGCTGGGGGAGGGCTGGCTCCGTGCTGTTTCCTGGGTGGTCGGGATCGCAGTGACTGAGAACTGGTGACACTGCCAGAGGCTTTCTCTCTGGATGCTGCACGTCCCGCTCATCCTCCAGCTGAGGTCCCGGTGCCCAGGCTGCTGTGTTCAGGAACTGTTTTATTATAGAAATACCTTAATTTTCAAAAGCGGGTATAGGCTTACTTGTTTCCCTCCGTCTTCCTAATGTTTCTTCTGTATCTCCTCTTTTTCTCCTTTGATAGGATGTGACTGGGAAAAAGAAACAGGGAACGAGAGGAACATCGGTGATCCACGCTTTCTCTAAAGGGGGCATCAAGGCTTCAAGAGTTAGAGGGGAAACAATGGGCAGGAGAGGAAAGAGGAAAGAAAAAAAAGGCAGGCTATGGTCACCTTCTTGCAAAGCTCTGATTAGGGCCCCATAAATCCATGTGCTGCCTGTGAAGAGAAGGGGGCAGAGGAACAGTCAACTATGCGTTCCTCTCCCGCTCGGCGAGTGTGCTTCTGACATGAGACAGAGCGGAGGGGGCAGTCACGAACGCATTTGTCTCAGGTGAGGGAGAAATGACGTCCAGTCCTGCCTCTGTCCCATCCCTGTGAAGGTTAAGTGGTGAATTCACGGTGTCAGGGTGAAATTCAACAGAACATTGTTTTGGAATAAAGACCTTGGGGCCCACAGGGAGGTACCTTGTGAGAAAATCGTGAGGGGGCCTCCTAGGGAGCTATGTGGCCTTCTATCTTTGCAGCTATCTACTTAGGGACAAAACAGGAGGCAGTTAACCCAAGGTTAACTTTTCCCAGTAGCTTCATGAGTTTGGGGTCCCAAGATTTTGATTTTCTGTTCACGTGTTCTCAGAGAACCGGCTATTGGCCTTACTGATTTGACCATCTCCATTGCATCTTTGTGTTCTGTTTCATTGGTTTTTATTCGCTCTTTCCCTCTACCTTCTTGAGTTCATTCTTTTTTTGAGTTTCATGCATAGCTCATGTTCAATCTCTTTTCCTCTTTAATACGGGCACTTAAACTCTCCATTTACCTTGATGTGTCTCTTTAGCTGCATCACACATTTTGATATAAAATTTTTCATTACCGTTCAGATATCAGTTTCTCTAGGGTTTGTAACAGTTTCTTTTTTGACCTGTGTGGTTTTCAGAAGTCTGTTTTAAAACGTCCAGATGTCAGCCAGGCATGGCTCGCACCTGTAATCCAGCCACTTTGGGAGGCTGAGGCAGGAGGATTGCTTGAAGCCAAGAGTTCAAGACCAGTCTGGGAAACACAGTGAGACTCCATTTCCACAACAAATAAAAAATAAAATAATTTCCAAACATATGCAGGGTTTTATAAGTTATCTTCTTGTTACTAATGTCTAATATAATTTTACTGTGGTCAGAGAATTCGATACTAATTTTTTATTTCTTGAGACTTGTTTGTAGCTAGAATGTGGTCAGTCTTCCAACTAAAGTCAGAAGGTTCTCCAAATTTCTGCCAGATTAATTAATCTTGCTAACTGTGCTTTTCAAATTTTCTATACATTTGGTAATTATTTTGACTGCTTAACCCATCAACATCGAGAAAAGTGTGTTAAAAATCTACTAGTATGATTATGGATTGCAAATCCCAATAATTAAAAAATTGTATCTATTGAAGTTATTAATATATTATTATTTACTTTTTTTTCTTTTGGAAACGGAGTTTTGCTCTTTTTGCCCAAGCTGGAGTGCAATGGCATGATCTTGGCTCACTGCAACCTCTGTGCCGGGTTCAAGTGATTCTCCTGCCTCAGCCTCCCAAATAGCTGGGACTACAAGCACCTGTCACCACACCTGGCTAATTGTTGTGTTTTTAATAGAGACAGGGTTTCAGCATGTTGGCCAGGTTGGTCTTGAACTCCTGACCTCAGGTGATCCTAATGCCTCAGCCTCCCAAAGTGCTGGGATTACAGGCTTGAGCCACCGCGCCCGACCTGAAGTTATTAATATATTAAATGTACCTAAGTTTAGAATCATTTTATCTTCCTGGAAAATTATTACTTCTATCATTACACAATAGCCTTAATATATTCCTAAACAAAATGTTGCCATAAGTATATTTTGTGTGATATCAACTTAGCACCATTAACGTTCTTTTCATGAATATTTCTCTAGCAAACATTTTTCTTGGTGGTGGGAGTGGGGTACGGCTGGCATTCTTTTGTTTTCAATTTTTGAGTCCTTTTATTTAGGATCCAGAAATAGCATGTATTTAGAAATACCATATAGATGAATTTTTTTGGGGGGTGGGATCTAATCTGAGAATCTATTTTATCTGAAAACATTAGTTCATTGCTATTATTGTGCTAATCCATTAGAAAATATTTTTACCCTCTTAGTTTGAATTTTCTGTTCACTGTCCTTTCTGTGTGCTTCACCAATCCTCTTCCATGTTAGTTACTCCTACTGATTTATTTTTTATTTTAATTCCTCACCAATATACACTGCTTTGAAAGTTTTCTAGTCTACATCTATTCTTTTTTAAAAATTAAAACACAGTATTTCATTTTAAAATAATTTGACATAAAAATGTTTCAAAAATAGAATGAAGAATTCCCATATTCCTTCTCCTCTCCCAGCTTCTCCAAATATTAATATCTCAAATAGCCACAACACAATGATCGAAAGCAGGAAATTAACATTGATACAATATTATGAGCTGACTTACAGATCTTATCAAAATTTCACCAGTTGGCTCACTGACGTCTTTTTTCTGGTTCAAGATCCAATCCAGGACCACACGTTACATTTAATTGTCATGTCTCCAATCTGGGGTGTTTCCTCAAGTCTCTACCTTCTGTGACCTTGATAATTCTGAAGAGTACTGGTCGGATATTTTGTAGAATGTGCCTCAATCTGTGTAATGTTTTTTGGGATTAAATTCAAGTTATGAGCATCACTTCTCTGGTATTTTTGCCAAAAATGTAAGTTAACACTGCTTGTTCTAGAAGAGTGAAATACCAGCAAATTGGAGATGTCTCAGGTCCAATCTGCTTTTTCCTCCAGATACTAGGCTCACCACATCCTGTCCTCCTATTCAAACTTCCTAATTCATGGCAGGAGGAGACTTAGATCCAGGAGGCCTGACAGCTCCAAGAGGTAGTCCCAGACCGTGATGGCCACAGGTCAAGAGCAGACCTGTGACAGCTGCCGGGTGCAGCAGAGTGTGCCGACTCTCCAGAACTAGTCTGGAGAGCATCGCATTAACATTATGTCCAGCACTGCCTACAGGAAACAAGGGGCTTCTTTACTCCCTTTGAAGTGTAGGGTTTTAGTGTCGTGCTTCCTCCTGAACCTTAAAACCATTTTCTCAACTGTCACTTTAAGGGTCTAAGTAACTTCAAGAAAGAAACCTGATTTAAAGACAGCTAAGGGGTAAATCAAGGATGGGCCCTAATGGCAGCCTTACCAGAACTTATTTTCATCAGGAAACAATTTGGCTTTGCTGAGTGTCTGATTAAGCCTTAAAAATAATGCAGATGTATATGTGCCACATTTTCTTAATCCAGTCTGTCACTGATGGACATTTGGGTTGATTCCAAGTCTTTGCTATTGTGAATAGTGCCGCAGTAAACATACGTGTGCATGTGTCTTTATAGCAGCATGATTTATAATCCTTTGGGTATAAGCCCAGTAGTGGGATGGCTGGGTCATATGGTACATCTAGATCTAGATCCTTGAGGAATCGCCATACTGTTTTCCATAATGGTTGAACTAGTTTACAATCCCACCAACAGTGTAAAAGTGTTCCTATTTCTCCACATCCTCTCCAGCACCTGTTGTTTCCTGACTTTTTAATGATTGCCATTCTAACTGGTGTGAGATGGTATCTCATTGTGGTTTTGATTTGCATTTCTCTGATGGCCAGAGTTTGCGTCCTTTGTAGGGACATGGATGCAGCTGGAAACCATCATTCTTAGCAAACTATCACAAGAACAGAAAACCAAACACCGCATGTTCTCACTCATAGGTGGGAACTGAACAATGACATCACTTGTACTCGGGAAGGGGAACATCACACATCGGGGCCTATCATGGGGGGGGAGGGGGGAGGGATTGCATTAGGAGTTATACCTGATATAAATGACGAATTGATGGGTGCTGACGAGTTGATGGGTGCAGCACACCAACATGGCACAAGTATACATATGTAACAAACCTGCACGTTATGCACATGTACCCTAGAACTTAAAGTATAATAATAAAACAAAATAAAATAAAAAAATAATGCAGATGGCCAGGTATGGTGGCTCATACCTGTAATTCCAGCACTTTGGGAGGCCGAGGTGGGTGGATCACGAGGTCAGGAGTTCGAGACCAGCCTAGACAACATGGTGAAACCCATTTCTACTAAAAATACAAAAATTAGCCGGGTGTGGTGGCACATGCCTGTAATCCCAGCTACTCGGGAGGCTGAGGCAGGAGAATTGCTTGAACAACTCAGGAAGCAAAGGTTGCAGTGAGCTGAGGTGGTGCCACCGCACTCCAGCCTAGGTGACAGAGCAAAACTTTGTCTCAAAAAAAAAAAAAAAAAAAAAAAGGCAGACAACTCAATGTGGGGAAATAGACCCACAGAACAAGGACAACGATTATCCAAAGGCCTCAGGAGACAAATAACAAGCTTGGGACCTGTAACTTCTGGTTTGCAGAGTCTGAAACTCTTGCTTGATGCAGAACAACACTGTTGCTGTGAGTTGTATCTGTGCCCATGGGATCCATTCCTCAAGTGTTAAAACAGAACGCAAAGTAATCGATGTTACAGATTGTGAAAATAGTTGGAGAAGTGATCACAGCCTTTAAGGCTTCATGTACTCAGCATGTTTACTTAGCAATGGCCAGAATATGCCTATTTTTAAAAATTCCACTATCACTCCTCTTCTACTTCTACAAGCACCAATTTAGAGCACTTTGTGTATCACGTAAGTCCAACCACCCTTATTACACACAAGGAAACAGATGCAGCCAAAGGCCATGTGACTCTGCCAGCACTGCACAGAGCTGATGACAACTGAAAGGAGAAACCAGCGCAGTGTCTTTTGATCTCATTTTCTCTATTGCTTATGCGTTTTTCTATTTCCTTGACTTCTGCCCTTTCCTTTATGATTTCTTTCATTCTACTAACTTGGGGAGGGGGTTGAATTTGTTCTTCTTTGCTAAGATCTTAAGATGGAACCTTAGATCACTGAATGTAGATCTGTTTTCTTTTCTAACGTAAGCATAAAATATTACAAATCGTTTCATCTAAGCACCCTATAGCTGCATCCCTCAGAATTTGATATGCTTTATTTAACTGAACTTCATTCAGTTCAAATATTTTCTAATTTCTCTGGTGCTTTCCTCTTTTATTCTTGGGGTATTTGGAAGTGCACTGTTTAACTTCCAAATATTTAGGGCTTTTCTTGATATTTTATTGTTATTGATTTTCAGTTTAATTCCACTATAGTCAGAGAACAAACTGCATAATTTGAAAATTTTAATTTTCTTTGAGATTTGTTTCATGACACAGCATATCAATCACTATTCAGATCTTCTATGTCTTTGATGATTTTCTTCATCTAGTTTTATCAACTGCTAAGAGGAGCTTAAAACTTCCAATCTGAGAATGATGAAACTGCCTAGTTTTCCTTTAATCCTGTCAATTTTGTCTTACATATTTTAATGATCTGCATGCTTTGTTATTAGATACATACGTGATTGTTATATCTTTCTGAGTGACTATTTTATAGTTATGAAAAGTCCTTATCTGTTATGACGTTTTATCTTAAAATCTCCATTACCTTATATTGATATAGCAACTCCAGCCTTCTTTATGCTATCTGCATAGTGTATTTTTTTTTCCATCCAGTTCCTTTCAACCTATCTGTGCCATTTTAAAATATAAAGTTCATCTCTTGTATACAGCATATAGTTGGGCCATGCTTCTTTATTCATCCTGACAACCTCTGCCTTTTAATTGAAATACTTAATCCATTAATGTTTAATGAAATTATTGCTATGGTTGTGTTTGGACATATCATTCTGTTGTTTTCTATCTGTTCTCTGTTCTTCCTTTTATGCCTTTTTAAAATTACACGACTATTTTAAAAACAATTATAATTTTCTGATTGGCTTTTTAGCTCTACGCCTCCACATTATTGCTTAAGTGACTGTTCTGGGGACTACAACATAAATCCTTAACTTTTCAGTCCCTTTACATTTAATATATTACCACTGCATGTAAAATGTAGAAATCATGCAACAATATAGGTCCATTTCCCCCTTTCCCTTATTTTACATCTATATAGGCTATGAACGCACAGGACGATGCTATACTACTTTAAACAGTCATATGTAAGAACCTCGTGCCAACCGATTGAGCGGCTGGAGCTCGCAGTCATATATATTATCAAACTTTCAAGAAAAAAAAGCAAAAAGAAAGAATTCTGTATTTACCCATCGGTTTACCATCTCTAATGTTCTTCATTGCTTTCTGAGGATCTGCATTTCCATCAGATACCATTTCCTTTTTGTTTGAAAAACTTCGTTTAGCATTTCTTATAGTGCAGGTCTGCTGACAACAAACTCTTAGTTTTCTTTTATCTAAAAATGTCTTTATTTAGCTGAAAGAATACCTTCACTTAGAAGGGAAGAACTCTGGATTGACAGCTTTTTTCTTCCATCACTTTAAAGATGCCTATTTCACTGTCTCTGGCCTCCATAATTTCTTATTTTAAGCCAGAAGTTGAGTCCAGTGTTGTTCTCCTGTATATAGTAGGTGCTTGTTCAACTGCTGCTGACTAGACCTGTTTTTTAGCTTTGACTTTAACGGTTTGTGGCAGTGTGGCATTTTTTGACTTTATCTTTTTTTGCTGTTTGTTGAGCATCATGAATCTGTAAATTTGCATCTGCCATAAATTTGGGAAATCGCCAGCCATTATTTCTTCAAATATTTCTTCTTGCCTGATTCTCTCTTTGCTTGCCTTCTAGGACCATTATCCATGTGTTAAGACCATTTGATTATATTGAACAGGTCTCTGCAAAACTTGCCCAAACATTTCCCTCTCTATTCTTCACACTGAATAATATCCACTGATCTATCTTCAAGTTCCTCAGTTATCATCACTGTGCTATTTAAGCCCAGTCAGTTTTCCTTTATTTCAGAAATTATATGTTTTGGTTCTAAATTTTTCATTTTAAAAATTGTTTCTATGTCTCTGCTATTTCCTATTAAATTGTTGCTAACATATTTTATTTTACTTCATTGTGGATAGTTAGTTATAAGTGCATTAAAACCTTTGATAATTCAAACGTTTAGATAATCTCAGGGTTGGACTCAATTGATTTTCTATTCTCTTGAAAATGTGTTCCATCTTCCTTGTTCCTCACACCTCAGGTAATTTTGGATTTTATCCTTGACATTATGAAGAACAAATTGTGGATAAACTGGATCCTGTTTTCTTTTCTTTTTATTTAGCAAGTAATTATCTGGCTTGGACTTGAACTGCAAACTCAGTTTTCTCCAGTGTTTCTTGAGTGGTAGCTTTAATCTCAGTTAAAATCTTTGTCTTCGGCTTAAGTCGGCTTCATGCAAGTGTTCAGGGGCCAGCCATTGATTTTTTTTTTTTTAGTTTACTAAATGCCCTGTTTGTTCTGTGAACAAGGCTCAGAAAGGTATAGACAGAATTTGTAGGTTGAGAAATCTGTGTAGTTGTGACTTCACAACTATACTTCACAAAAGCAGTAATGACAGCAGCTTCTGAACACATAAACCTACGATTGTTTGGTTTAAAGTGAACACAGTGAGAATAGTTCCTAGCGGAATCTAAGTGATCATCACGGTTTGCTGCTCTAGCCTTTTTTTTTTTTTCTGCTCTAGTCTTTAAGAACGAGTGGAGTCTTCACTTGAGCCACCACCTCCTTGCTGCTCAGGGCTTCAACAATCACAAGTGCAAACATGAAGCTGGTCCCAGGCCCCCGGTTCGTAAGAACCAGGTCATCCTTTTCTACATAATTCTCATAGTAGGTGTAATTACCTCCATTCATCATTTTTGTCTTCAGCAAGCAGTAACTTCGAAAGTAAAGTAACTTTACTTTCAAAAGCCGATGTCATGAGCCTACAGAGCAGTGGGACCTGCACAGAAGGCGGCTATCAGGCTCTTCCGGTTTTCCTGCTCCTTCAGTATCTCCTTTATGGCAGCAGACTCAGATAAAATCTGTGAATCCAGATTACCTCCTGGTAGAACGATCGTGTCATATGGTCCCTCTTTTTTTGCATCTTCAAGACTGGCATCAGGAGAAATGACAACATCAAGGCTACACTGTACTGGGTCTTTCCCAGCCAGACCTACAATGATGACCTCAATCCCAGCTCACCTCATGACATCTACAGGGATGACTGTCTCCTCTGCTCCTTTAGCCAGGATGACCAGAGCTCTTTTGGAAGCCATTTTTATGTTATATGTTTTAAAGGCCCACACCAGGCTGCGATTTTGGCAGAATTGAAGGATTTCTTTTCTGGCTTTTTCTTTTCTAAAATCCTCCTTCTCTCTCCAGTAGCTGCAATTTCCTGGATACAATCTTTTGGTTTCTTGGAGCAGAGGGGCACAGAGGATTCAAAAAAATAATTCAAGAAAACTTCCCAGAATCGACAGATTTTAGACTCACCACCAGGAACAAAAGGTCATCACACCCAGAACATTAAGAGCTTTCAGAAAACTAAGAAAAGATAATTTATAGAGAGAAGCAGGTGAAGAGACACAGGAGGAGAACAGCACAAAAGCCTCCGAATTCTGAGGAAAAATGATTTCCAACCTAGAATTCTATACTCAAGATGCTATCATTAAAGATTTTCTGCAGATAGTCAAAGTTTCAAAATATTTACCTCCAATATACTATTTTCTCAGGAAGCCACTACAGGGTGAGTTTTACCATGTGAGGGAGCAAACCAAAAAAGAAGACATGGAGTATAGAAGCAGCTGATCCAATCCAGGCAAAGGGAACTTCCAGGTTGGTGATTACAAAAGGAGATGCCAAGTATGAAGTCGACCCAGCAGGCATCCAGCCTAGACTAGGACAGGCTAGAAATCTGTAGGGAAGTTGTTCAAGAAGACAAACTTGGTAAAATGTCTATGTTTGAATATATTGCAAGGACATTTGAACTTGGATGGAGGACATTTTGAGATGTATGAAAATGATTACAATACATAAAAAAATACAAAAAATACAGTAAGAAAAGAATATAGGGTATAGCTCGTTTAGAACTGCATGACGTCTACACAGGCCTCATAATGCCAGCACTGGATGCTGGTCTAATCAGAATGAACACACTGAAAAGACGGGTTAAGGGAGTATGTGTGTGGTAGAGAGGATGAAAGAGAAGAGAGCTGAATTTTCATATTCTATTGTAGGAAGACGATAGGGTTCAAAACCACAGAATTAAGAAGTGGCAATACAAACCTGTGAAGGTATGGACCACAAGGTAAATACCACAAGACTCAGAGAGGCTAGGAGAATGCAAATGGATGCCGGCTAGGAGAACTGAAGTGGATGGCAGCCAGGAGAACGGAAGTGGATGGCGCCTAGGGGAACGGAAGTGGATGGGGGCCAGGGGAAGGGAAGTGGATGGCGGCCAGGAGAACGGAAGTGGATGGCGGCCAGGAG